>NC_072010.1:38287126-38544626 GCF_027791375.1 Indicator indicator
AGTATTTGGATTTTTAGCACCTCTTGACAGATTTTTCCAGTTCTCTAGTAATTACTTTGAGAAACATCCAGGCAGTCTTTCAAACTGAATCCCTCCAGTTCTGAATGAAATATGTCTATATCAAAGTTTTTCAGATTGTACAGAATTTTAAGAATATGATTCTACATTAGGGATACTTTCAAGCAGATGCTACTTATGATGAAAAAGAGGAGCTTACCTGACAAGATCACTTTTCTTCTCACCTTAGATGTCTCTGTAAAAGCATCTGATTTCTATCTAGGGCAGACTTCTTTGAAATAGAAAGTACAAAACCATGGGGGGGAAAAAAAATCCCAAAACTTAGCTGAATTTATTTCTGATTTAGTTATGTCTCTGTTTGTTAGTGAATGCAGTAATTTATACCTCTGCCCATGATGGCTAAATTGCACTGTGTTATATTTTAACCAGTGATGCTCACAGTTCAATCTGACTTCAGGAAGCTTGTATCTGTTGCTATATTAGAAAGCTTCTTCAAAACCCTTGTAGTCTGCATTGTCCACACTGCATCACTTTTAAAATACAGTAATTGCCTTTTTAAATTGGTTTTGATTTCAACCTTTTATTTTCAAGGAAAAGTTTTATCTCTTGTTGTCTTTAATAAATAGGCTGTTGTCGATTAGCAGACTTGGATTTAGTAAGCAAATTTAACAGTTTGTTTGCAAACATGAGTTGCAATCACTGAGCTTCAGAGCGTGACTGCATGACTACCTTGAGTGCCATCCCTTCGTACTGCCTCCCATCTCAGGGAAGGGAAATTAAGAATGCAAGTCAGCATTTTAGATCCTCCTGACTACAAAGAAACAACCCTCAAGGTATCCATGTGGAGGTGACTGATTGAAGGGTATGTAAGTTTTGGGAGAAGAGTTTGGATTTTCACAGGTAAGTTTATCATAACTGGATATTGGCTGAGTGAATGAGCTCAAACTTTAAAACAGAGCTTTGTGATTTACCAGGTAGAAGAAGCTCTGGAAATGTGGTTTACATTGACTGTCCAGCCAAGGACACTAGTATGGTGTTTATGGTGATTTGTGATTTCTGCTGCTGCTACAGGCCTTACACTGGAAACTCACAGGTTGCATTTGGAGGCCACACATTCTGTGGCTGTTTCTGTTGTAGGTCAGAATGTCTTGGTGGATGTCCATAAGGCAGGTCTGTGAACCTTCTGCTTCCTGCTCCCAGTGTTCATGTCACTGGGACTGTTGTTACCCTGAAAGGTAAGATGAAACAGTGGAGGCTAACTGGCTTTCCAGCAAGGTTTAACCTCTTAAAATGTCATAATTTACTGTGGATTGCAAAACTGTAGTTGCAGGCAGTAATGGACAAAATGGTGAATAACTACTTGTGATTGAATGTCTTTTGGTCCAGTTGAGAGGTATGATACTGGTTTAGGGTCTCAGTTTGAGTGATCATTACGCATTTTCATAGAACTTTTTTTTTTTTTTCCCTTTTAACACTGGTTCTGTTTAGAGGAATCAGTGATGATATAGAGGAAGTGTAGTCCAATGTAATTCCTAGTTGCTTTATCAATGCTGTATTTAAGATCACTGTCTCTTCTAGTAATAGAGCACCCTAAGAGAATGTTTATCTTTGGTATTATTAGTTCCAGGAGCCATATACAGTTTAGGTAATTTTCTGGTTTTCTGTTGCAGAATATGTTGCCTTCTATCTACCTTCCTCTTTCTGTCCTTAGAGAAAAGATACTGTTCACGGAACAGTGCCGAAGTTTCTGGGTATATGGGTTTCAAGGAGGAAATGTGTCTGTCCTATTTCCATTTTTATTGCACAAGAAATCTATTAATCTCTGTTTTTATTGGTTTATAAAATAGAGTGAAGGTCAATAGCAAAGGACTGCTTTTCCTATTGTCTCTCTTGTTTTCATCTAAAAATTATTTCTCTGTTCAACTTTATTGCAGGGAAAAACCTATTTAATTTGCCTTTATTGTCTGCATTCAATGGGAGAGAATGTAATAATTTTTTGAGCTATAACCAAATCATGCAAATAGAAGTGAGTAATCATAAGAGAAGATTTGATAAGTTGATTTTATTAATGTGGCTATCACAAATTACTATGACTTTCCAGATGTTTAATTAGTACTTCTAGCAGCATACTCATTTCAGCTCTAGGCATAGACTTCTGCTCTGCAAAGTGGCCGTAGCAGCTCCACTAGAGCTGCTATGAGATAGAGCTCAGCTTCATATCTTCTTTTGCACCAGGTAATTTGGTTTCTTTTCAGAAACTCAACCATCTTGGGAGCAAGGGAACCAGCAGGTGTATATACATCTAATCATGGCAATATTTGTTAGTCTGAGGAACACAATATAGAATTCTTCAGCTAGAACAGAAAACAGGTGCATTTTGATCACTCTGCTGCCTAACAAACCACAGATATACATGATTTTGTTTCCTTTGCCCAAGGCAGCACTATGCTTATCACATCTAGTGCTTTCTTTCACTCTATGGCTCAAAAGGTCAGCAAGTTCATAGGAGTAAGTTCTGTGCTCTCAAAAACAGGAGAGGATCTGCAGAAAGGTTTTGGTTTTGTTGTTCTGTTTGGCTTTCAGTTTGTTTTGGGTTTGTTTTGGCTTTTCTGTTGTTTGGTTGTACTTGTTGTTTTGTGTGTGGTGTTTTTTTTTTCTTTTTCTTTTAGCTCAATAGGGTTCTTGCACCTCAATGGCTCAATTGCTACTTTGTATCACATCTCCAAAGTAGCTCCTTCCACATGGTCTCTGCCTGATAGAGGCAACCACAGAAGGGACTAGACCATACATCTCAAAGCAAAGCTGTTCACCCTTGCTGCTGTGGTAGAACAATGCAAGATACAGCAGGGAAAATCAAATAGTGTATACAGTCTGTGAAAACACTACATTAATTGTGCAGCTGTGCTAGTTTGATGCTACCCAAAGTTATACAGAGCTGGTGGCTTCAGCAGTGTGTCATTTTGTTATGTGTAGGGCTTTTGTGTTTGGCAAAGGGCACACAGAGATCATGAAAGAGAAACACATACAACACATACACACCCCGTCGGGCTGTGCCACCATCCAGCGTGACCTGGACAGGCTGGAGAGCTGGGTGCAGGCAAACCTCATGAAGTTTAATAAGGACAAGTGCAAGGTCCTACATGTGGGGAGAAATAACAACAGGCAGCAGTACAGGTGAGGGGCTGCCCTGCTGGAAAGCAGCTCCCCGGAGAAAGACCTTGGAGTGCTGGTGGACAGCAAGTTCTTTATGGAACAACAATGTGCTCTTGTGGCCAAGACAGCCAATGGGACCCTGGGATGTATCAAGAAAGGTGTGTCCAGCAGGTCTAGGGAAGTTCTTCTACCTCTCTACCCTGCCCTGGTGAGACCACACCTGGAATACTGTGTCCAGTTTTGGGCTTCCCAGTTCAAGAGAGACAGAGACCTGCTGGAGAGAATCCAACAAAGAGCCACGAGGATGATTAGGGGACTTGAGCATCTCCCCTATGAAGAGACTGAGATCCCTGGGGCTACTTAGTCTGGAGAAGAGAAGACTGAGAGGGGATCTCCTAAATGCATATAAATATCTGAGGGGTGGGTGTCAAGTGGAGGGGGCCAGGATCTTTTCAGTGGTTCACAGTAGTAAGACAAGGAACAATGGGTTCAAACTTGACCATAGAAGATTTCACATCAAATTGAGGAGAAACTTCTTTACAGTGAGGATGATGGAGCACTGGAAGAGACTGCCCAGAAAAGTTGTGGAGTCTCCTTCTCTGGAGACTTTCCAAGCCCACCTCTATGCATTCCTGTGTGAACTACCCTAAGTGATCCTGCTCTGGCAGAGGGGTTGGACCTGATGATCTCTTGAGGTCCCTTCCAACCTCTAATGTACTGTGATATTGTGATACAAACAGTATGAAACAAAACAAAACTGATTTTAGAAATTAGTTGAAATGGTGCCTAGACATCTGGAATCTCTAAGGCTGAGGGTGTCAGGTGTGCAGGCTAAGATCAAAATTCCCCATGTGACACATAGGCAGATCACAGTATTCATAAATTCATAAATTCATAGTCTTATTTGACATAACAAAAAGAAATATACAAAACCATGAGTGCACAAAGGATTTCATCAGATAGGAGGGATATTCATGGGAATTCCTGTGACAAAGAAGCCCCCCCCAGAACTGGGGCTCTTCAGCCTGGAGAAAAGAAGGGTCAGGGTAGACCTTATAGCCACCTTGTAGTACCTGAAGGGCGCCTACAAGAAGAGGCTTTTTACAAGGGCTTGTAGGGATAGGAAAAGAGTGAATGGGTTTAAGCTTGAGGAGCACAGGTTTAGAGTAGGTATTAGGAAAATAAATCTTTATAGTGAGGGTGGTGAGACACTGGAACAGGTTGCCCAGGGAGGCCATGGATGGCCCCTCTCAGGGGGTGTTCAGGGCCAGGCTGAATGTGGCCTGGTCTAGTGGAAAGTGTCCCTGCCCATGGTGTGGGGGAATTGGAGCTAGGTGACTTTTAAGGTGCCTTCCAACCCAAACTATTCTGTGAAGTGGGAGATAATACAATTAGAATTTAAGAGACTTAACAGCAAGGATGGATAACTGAAGGTAGAGGTTTCTGAGCATTAAGAAAAAAGGGAGTTGTGTGAAAGGGAGTACACGTGTGAGAGAGACAGGTTGACTTTCCCATATGTATAGAGTAAGGATTATGCCTGTCCTTAAGTTCTGTGGTGAGTGGGGTCAAGGACCCTGGCACTGGGCTTGACCTGCTTGCCTTGCATTCTTTATTCTTTACTTCTGCTTCTCTTTCTCCATCTCTCTGTGGGCCTCTTTTGCTATGTGAAAAAATCTAACTAGGTTCTTACGGAGTCTTGTCATATCCACTGTGCTAACAAAAAGGGGCTTTTAACTTGCAAGCTGTGTTTGGGAAATACAATCAAGATGTCCAGTGCAGTGAATAATGAGTGTCTGGTGACAGGAAGTGTAGTAGCTCTTGACCTGTGTAGCAGTTATAGTAGCAGTTCTTGATCTGCGTAACAACTCCTGGCACAGAGACTTCAAACGAGTGCAAGGACACAGGAACCTGCAATAGAGGAAGGAGTGTTTGCAGCAATGGGTAATTTTAAATCTCCCTGCTGTGATGTCTATTACTAGCTCTGGGAAGGATTTTACATCTGGGGATGCATCATTAAGCATGTGATGCTTAAGACTATACAACTATTCTAGTTTGGTAATAATCATCACCATCATCCTCCTCCTCTGTAAAGGCTGGACATGATCAAGCAGGATATATATTTGTCTCACATTTTAGCCCTACAGGACTGGATAATAGAGTTCCCAAACCCTATGGCTAAAACCAGGGATGACTTTTCTCCCAGGAGACAGCAAAACAAGTGACTCTAGAACATTTCTTCCAGGGGTTTCCAAGGAGAGTCTGGAAATGGGATTGTTACAACTAGGTGCCAGGCTTAGCGATGGCAGCAGTAGTGGTAGAAGTTCAACTGGAAGTGTACATTGGCAAGCAGACCACCAGAAGACTTCAGACCCTAAGGCATTTCACTTGTAGAAAAGGGAATTTAGACTTTGAGACCTTCTCATCTGCTTTTCTCCCCCAACTTCTGAACTGAAACGTCTCTTTCATATAGGGTTGTTGGAAGCAAGTTCAGAGCTTTCTTCTCATCAGAAGGGCAAGATTCACTTCCAGAAAAGGAAAGGTCCATAATTTGTTTGCCTTTGTTAAGGGGAGTCAGAAGTTTAGAAGCTAACCCTGACATAACCTGGTCATGTTTTTGTTCTTGCCTCAGCCATGGCCCAGCATAGCAGCAGGAATTTAGGTGCTACAGTTTATAAGCTCCATGCAGCTATTTCTTCAAGAACAGGTTATTGTTGGGGTTCTGAGAACAAAAGCTTGTAGCTATGGACAGAAGGCTGAGACAGGCTGGGAGACATGGAGGCAGGCAGTTAGTGCATGAGTATCTGTGCACAAATAACTGTTTTTTCAACATATAGAATTACTTTGACTCTGTCAAGTTGAACTCTAAATCCACTTGCCGGATATGTTTCTTTTCAACTACTAAATACCCTTTTTGAATGGGTCAAGAAGGAGAAAGAGAAAAGGTCACTTTCACATAATGAAACCCTGGGAAGTTTATGAAGTGTGCTGTGGCCAGGTGGTTTCCGACATGTTATGATGTTAGTGCTTCAGATGTTACTGACAAAAGTGAACCCTGAAGTGTATAATTGCTCTTACTGGTACCATGAGGAAAATTTCCTGGTCTGTGCAGCTGTGTATCTGTGGCAGTACATCCAAAGCCCCTCCCCACCCTGTGAAGTGGGGCTGTGGGGAAGAGGAGAAGCTGGGATGGAGGGAGCCAGAGGGGAGACACCTCCCCCCACCCAGGGCTGTGGGTCAGTAGACTCATGAGCCCTTCACCCACGCCACATGTCCTGCCAGGCGTGGTAAGACACAGACCCCACGCTGGGACAAGTCTGGGCAAAGGACAGATCTTTACCTGTTCCTGGTATTTTGAAAATGCTCTCCTTTGTGATATTTGACAAAAAATAGGTTTGGTTTTCATAAAAATGGCACAGTTGTGGAGTGAGGGAGCTCTTTCTCTCATTTTTTTTCCTCACCACACAAGTGGACTAAGCAGCTAGCAGTTTAGGAGAATCCTCCAATAAAAAGGGATGAAAAGAGGAATTCCCACAATCAGCAAATGGTGTTGTGAGCATCTAATATATTCCTAAAGTCCCCAGGAAGTTCCTTCCTTTTGTAAGTGGAGTATTATTGCTGCTTTTGGGTTTATCTTTTCCAAATACTGTTTTCAAACAATCTGTAACCAAACTACTGAACCTTTATAACCTTTGAATTACGTTAGGAGGGTGGTGGATATAAATATATATATTTTTATAAATTTCTCGTGTTATTCCCTCCTTATTTGTAACAGTATCTTACTTGTATGTTACAGTATAACTAAAACACTTACAAGATACTCCCTGTTAGGCAATCTTGCTTGTCCAAACATAGAGGAGGAAGTGCATACTTTGATTTCATTTGATTTATATATAACAGAATACGTGGTTCTTCAAAAATCTAGGAAAATATCTGGCATTGGTGTAATATAAGTAGGCACAACTGATAACAGATAGTGGAGAAAATATAGATGGGCAAATATTTATTTTACAAATTTCAGTTATACAGGTTTTCATGTAGACTCAAGTTCAGTCCCTTGTGTTTGGATGAAACCTTCGGTATTTATGTTCAAGCTGGTTTGGTCTTTTTCTCTATTCCATTCCTCAGAGAGGACTTCATTCTCAATTTATTGTCCAAGAAGCTGTTCTTACTTGTGTGTATTCACCCCTATTATTTCCCCCCCTGCTTGTATTTTAATTTAGAAAACTGAGGAAGAGCTTTTTTGGGGGATTGCTTGTTTAAGAAAGATTCATTTAGCTGAATGATGCCTATGGTAGGAGCTTTTGGGCTAGGAGAACACTCAGATTCAGTAACTGTGTATATCTTTAAGCTGTTGATCTGAAGTGAAGGGCAATTCATTATGCTCAGCCTGGCTCTACAAAGTCAGGCACTTTCATATTCTTGCATTGTTACTTTGGGATGAGAATGATCAGAGAAAGCAAGGCAGAAACTATTGCTGGGTATAAGCTCTTGCCTGCAGAGTACTCCGTGGCTTAGTTGTGAAATAAACTTTCCAGACTGTAAGACCCATGCAGACCCTCCAACTGGTTTGAAGAGTTCAATAGGGTTATTTGTGTGAGAAGCTGATTTTAATTGCATAATGATTTGAACACGGGCATAGTGATTCCTGTAACACTGGATCATTAACTGAATGCAACAGCAAAAAATTAATATAAATTTGCTATGAGTACATGTAATCATAGGACTTACCTGAATTAGGTTTGAAACAGCCTAGTGATTTACTGTTCTCAAGTTCATTCTGACCCCTGTGAAATTTGCCAAGAACTACTACAGACCCCCAAATGGTCTTGAAGGTTAAGTATATGCTGGATTTTGATTCCAAGTCTTAATGCTAGGGTCTATCGTGGCTTTCCTGTCTCAGGATTCACATCAGACATTCTCACCGACTGGCAGCAGCTTTCAGCTTCAAGGTCTGCACAATTCAGTAAAACACCTAAATGTTTGGTCTCCATTCCTCATCTTCTTTGACCTAAACTAATCATATTTGAAATACTTGCTAACCTCAGATGAGGGCATTAATAACCATAGCCTTGTTTCTCCCAGCATCTTCTTTTATCCTGGCTGTGTTAGCCTTGGAGGACACTCTACCTAGGTTATTCTCAAAGGCTGCAGCAGATTTCTAACTGTTTAACTGTTCCTTGAGTCCATCTATCAAGACGAGACAAACTGATCCATCCCACAGTTAGTTGTCTTTGTTGTTGATGTAAATCATCTTAGCTCTATGTGCTGTGAATGATGCACTAGGAAATCTAATTCTTCCATTCTAGCCTGATAAAAGCCTAGCCTGGTAGACTAACAATCTCCTGTTTTCTTGGCTTGCATTAAGGCAAAAACAATCACTATATGCCTTTCAGGTCTTTTCTGTTCTTCAGTGTTGTGTATCACACAAAGAAGTAAGAAATTATCTCCAGATCCCCCTATCTGAAACCATTACTGAGTTTCTGTTTAAGGCTAGATTTAAACCCATAGCCCATTGTGGTGGGTTGAAATTACCCCCCAATTAATTTGGAGAATTACCCCCCAGTATGAAATCGCCAGACCAGCTCAGTTTGGGGTGGAAGCAAATGAAGCTATATTTACAAGCAAGCTACAATCTAGGGATATGAAAGGCAATGAATATGTACAAAATATACAATATATATACATATATTTACAATTTATAAACCACTCAAACTCCTCAGACCTCCCCCCCGGATGGCTCCAGGGAGACCATTCACCTCCTCCGCTGCCCCACCCCCTCCCCATTACCTCACACAGTAGTCAAATCAGAGATACCCTGGCCATGGGGGGGAGAGAGAGAGAGGAAAGTTGCAAGCAGAAGTGATGGGAGAAGAAAAGAGAGAAAGAACTGTTTATGCCTCTGCTCTATATTCTCATTAGCAATCCAATGAATTATATAGACCTTATAATTATTTTTCCTTTTGCATCCAATGGTCTTTTATTTTTAGTCTTTGCAGGGACTAGGCTAAAGTTCCCCTTTTTGACCATGAGAATGATCAGAGGGCTGGAGCACCTCTCCTATGAGGACAGACAGAGAGTTGGGGCTGTCAGTCTGGAGAAGAGAAGGCTCCAAGGTGACCTTCTTGTGGCCTTCCAGTATCTGAAGGGGGCCTACAAGAAAGCTGGGGAGGGACTTTTTAGGATATCAGGTAGTGATAGGACTAGGGGGAATGGAATAAAGCTGGAAGTGGGGAGATTCAGACTGGACATGAGGAAGAAGTTCTTCCCCATGAGAGTGGTGAGAGCCTGGAATGGGTTGTCCAGGGAGGTGGTTGAGGCCCCATCCCTGGAGGTGTTTAAGGCCAGGCTGGATGAGGCTCTGGCTAGCCTGATGTAGTGTGAGGTGTCCCTGACCATGGCAGGGGGTTGGAACTAGATGATCCTTGTGGTCCCTTCCAACCCTGACTGATTCTATGATCCGTAAAATATGGTTTGCCTCTTTACTTTTTAACAGTTCTACTTTCAGAGGCAGCATAAGATACTACAACAAATACTGAACATTAAAGCTATTTTTCCAGAATCATCTGTCACAAGACCTGGATAGCCTCTAACCCTGTACTGGCCTAGGCATCTCTATGTGCCTCAAGGTCAACTGCAAGTCAACATCTCTGCGACAACAAGTCTTGAATTCTCCATTGTTAGTCTTCAAAAATTTGTCACTAAGTCTCTCCTTACACTTTTTCTCCCCCTCCCCATCGTAATCCTTTCCTTCAGCTTTACCTTCCCTCTGCTGAATACAAACTGATACTTCTCTTTTATGTTAGTGCATCACATCTTCTAAATCTTTAATTTTGAAAAAGTCAATGAATGCTTAAAGAAGATCATTTTGTTACCCATGGAGTTTGAACCTGGAGTTCAAACAAATTTTTGACCTGGAAGCTTTTTCAAAGAACTAAGCTGCTATCAGGTGAAACAGAATTTACTTTTTGGGAGAGGTTAAAAGATAATATAGAGCAGGAATAATCACTTTTCCAAAAAGGGAAGTGTCACTGATAAGGTGTTGTCAAACACATCTGTACTCTTTAACACAGCCATAAATAATCTGGAAAAATAGGGTGACTAGTGAGATAATTCTGTGTGATGAAGAAGAATTATTTAAGGTAGTTAAAACCATGAAGGCTTAGGGAAAAGGAAAATAAATACTGACTCTTGGCTGTGCTGAAGGAGGAATGAGGGGACAAGGATACCTAATGAGATAATGAGAAAGGATCGACAAGGAAGGGTTAAAGAGAATATATGAGACATTTAAAGTTCAGTCAATCAGCTCTGATTAGGATAGGTGAAGGAAAACTAACTAAACCATCTGAAAAACCTGGGTCAGTGACAAAGGAAAGTGAGTAGCAGAAGTAAACTACAGAATCTACAATAAATCAAAATGTATAGAAGAGCACTGAGCAAGTTACTTCTTGTGGTGGGAACAATAACAGAATAGATGGGTGTGAGAAAGAGGTGAATGGATCCTCTCTTCCACCAGCACTGTGTAGCACATAGGTGAGAGGCAGTCAATGCCATTTGACTTCAGAGCTGAGGATTAGTTCTTGGACCTCTGTTCTCCATGGCACTGTAGGCTTTTGTCTCTATGTTTATATGGGCACACAACTTTCAGCTTCTACAAAAGATAGGTGTATATGTACAGTGGGTTTTGTGGTTGGTTGGGTTTTGTTTGGTGGTGGGTTTTTTTGTTTTGTTTTTTGATAAGTAAATAGGGGAAGGTGTGAGTCTTCACTGTAGGATGAAGGATGGAGAAAATGCAGCTATTACATGGAGAGTAGGAAAGGATCAGTCCAAGTGAGGCACTCACTACTTCCTTGGATCATGGTGACCTGGAAATTTGGTCTTTCCAGAATGTTAGGATAGGGGCATGTGACTTCTGACTAGATCTGGTATGGACAGGAGCCAGTGTAATAGTTTAACAGTCAGGCTTGGAATTAAATTTAGGGATACCAGAACCTGAAGAGCTTGATTTATTGGTGGATTCTGTGAGCCTTGCAGGGTTAAGATGGAGTCGTGTTCTGCTAAGGCAAAGTTAGCTCTGTGGTGTTATTTTTAAATTAAGATTAGGATTGGGTTAGGGACAATATGCCAAACCCTTCACTTCTACTGAAGTACTGAGGCATCTTGGGAAACAGGAGGACACTGAAGAGACAGTTGAGTTGAAATCAAAAAGGAAAATGAAGTTAAATTCTTTCAGATTTGTGTCACTTTGCCTCAGTTTACCTATTTCCTTAAAACCAAATTATCACCATAATTTAAGGGTACTTTCCAATTAACAGTCCCTGTGCATTTAACCATCAATCTGTAAATATAGAGGTGATATACAAGCCACCCACACAACACACACTGACTCTTACTACTTTTTGTACAGTAGAAGCTCTGGAATAATACTTGTTCTGGAAAGAATTAAAAAAAAAAAAAAGTTTTCCCTGCACCATTTGAGCAAGAGAGAAGTGAAGACAATTTTGAAGGAAAGAAATAGAAGACTTAATAAAAATCCATCTGGAGACTAAGAGCTCAAGTAGCTCACTCCAGGGATGGATTTTGCCTGTTCTGCAATGCATTTGTACCTGTATTTTTCTTTCTCTGAGATAAAGAATTGTGCAATACTTTTTTCCTTACTATGCTGAGCAGTGTATATAGGATAGCTACACTTCATCATGCAATGAGATTTTGCTTTGTTATAATTTGATTCTGTTGTAGTTTGGTTTTTAATCACATCCTTGTACCATTTCTAAATCAATATCCAATCACTGGTCCTTCAGAGGAAAAATTTGAAATCCATTAAATCTTGCCTGAAAGTAGAGTGTGAGTTTTATCTCAATAATGTACATGCCAAAGTTCACTGAATCATTTAAATATTTTTCATTGTTTTCCACTTCTCATGTGATGGAACTGTCATTTTGGAGTTGACAGAGAGCAAGATAGTAGGACTAAACCTGAAAACCCATCCATAAAACACCTTTTGAAAGGCTTTCTATCTCAACAAAGTATTTTCCCATTCTTGAGAATGTTAATCTTACTGATGCTAACTTAGCCATCACTAACACATTCTTTTATTCGTGGGTTGAACCTTCCTTCTATAGAGAGGATGGAACCAATCTCTTTCAAGCAGTACACAGGTAAAGAATGGGAGGCAATGGACACAAGCCTTGGGGAAAATCCTAGTTAGACACTGGTAAAATAAAAATCATATAAATGCAATCAGGTATTGGGGCAGGTTGCCTCAAAAACTTGATGCTTGAAAATATGCTGAACTCAATTGGATAAGGTACTAAGCTCCCTTTATCTAATGGCAAAGATTCCCCTGTTTCATGGTCAGACAAGGTGACCTCTTGAGGTCCCTTTCAACTTAAATTAGTATGTGACACTGAGGTAGTCACCACAAAATAATCAAGACACCTGTGCTGGCTGAACATCAGCCTTCTCAGGCTGCACATCAGCCTTCTCAGGCTGCACTACCCTTGTTTGTCAGCAAAATAACTGAAGTCATGTCTAAATCACTGAAGAATTCAGTAAAGTCTTCTTGCCTTATTTTGCCTCTGCTACTGCCTTTCTCCTGTGGTAAACTTTGATTTAGAAGTGGAACCCCAGTTAGCAACAGGACTGGTTCAGGTATTTTTGGCATTTTCAGCAAAATTTAGTTCAGTCTTCTAAAGGACAAGAAAAATGAGGAGATGAGACTTTGTGACATTTAATGCTATTATACATATATGCTTCCACATACACATTTTTTTTTAAGGCTTCAGGAATCAGTGCAAAGAAATACAGAATTATATGTGTTGGTATACATTTCCTTTTAATTTAAGAATAGTTGGGAAAATGAAGAAGCTAGGTAGAAATAATGTAATAATGAGTTTATCACTCTGCACTGTAAATTCTTGGAGCATAAGTTTATACAGAAGCAATTATAATTTTCGGGGAGAGGAAACAGAGCACCCTAGGCTCTATTGCCCTTATTTGCTGTTGTTGTTGTTGTTTGCATTTTTGTTCATAGAATTATAGAATTGTTAGGGTTGGAAGGGACCTCAAGGATCATCTAGTTCCAACCGCCCCTGCCATCAGCAGGGACACCTCATACTAGATCACATTACTCAGAGCCACATCCAGCCTGGCCTTAAAAACCTCCAGGGATGGGGCTTCTACCACCTCTCTGGGCAACCTGTTCCAGTGTCTCACCACCCTCATGGTGTATAACTTCTTCCTAACACCCAATCTGAATCTACCCCCTTCTAGTTTTGCTCCATTCCCCTTAGTTCTATTGCTACCTTGTTGTTTTGGGTTGGTTTGTTTTGTGGTTTTGTTTGTTTGGCTTTTTTTTGTTTGTTTGTTTTTGTTTGGAAGTGTGGAGATGCTGTAGAAAGAAAATATTGTAAGCTGAGTCTGTGCATTTGGATTTAGTTTTATATGAGACATTTGCTAATGGCAAAATGTCCTTGAGGTTAGGGAGAGCTTTTTTGGCACAGCCAAGTTTCTGCATTCCAATTTTATTATGATTTGCTCTTTGCAATTAATAATAAAACAGTTTTGGATGAAACAAAGGAAAGCAAAGAGACTAGAGAGGCCAAGTTATTAACCCAGTGTTATTTCCATCCTTATAAGCAACAAATACAGTCTAGGGCACACGATGTCTGTTAAGTCTATCCCATAGACCAACTCCTGTTTCATTCTACTACAGATTTAACATCTTATAACCTCCTTGACTTCAAAGGATTTCAAAATGCAAAAACTTCAGGATGGTGGTACTAGTATGATCAGGGAACGGAGGGACAATCTTTCTAGAACAAGTTAAAATAAACAGGCTTGTTTAGTTTAGCAATAGAAGGTTTGATTGCATACTAAAACCATATCCAGGGTAAAAATGCTAGGAAATGGTATTAAAGGAGAATGGTAGGAGGGGAAACAGATGTATGCATTTTTCCTTGGTTAAAGTTATGTTAGAAACTAGAACGTTGCTAACCTTCAGAAGGTCATAGGCTTTGGATGCATTTACTTGATTGACTCCTACTTAGGAGGCACTGGCCTTGATTCAAGAGATCTTTCTAATCCATATCCAGAGGAATTACAGAATGGTATGGAGCATTGTGTGACATTTCTTACCTCTTTCCAGAATCTTTTGCAGTCTGCATGAGAGATTTTTCCTGCCTTTGATACACTGTTGGTTTTTTATGTGTGTGTATTGTTTAGTTGTTTGTGTTTTTTTGGTTTTGTTTTCTTTGTTTTGTTTTGTTTTTATGGTGCAGGTTATCACCACAGGTGATCATAGAATCATAGAATCAGTCAGGGTTGGAAGGGACCACAAGGATCATCTAGTTCCAAAGTTCTAAAGTGCAACATTGTATTTTGCTTTGGCAGAAAGCTTTTGTGTTTGTTCCTTGGCCTAAATCAGTCATCCTCTCTAGGCCTAAGATAATTTTCAATTTTTTTTTTCTGAAAATTTCAAATTACTTTTAAAGTATTTTTATAGAATAGAGAAAATTCAATTTGTTAATTTCATTGTGACTGAGCTCATCATAGTTTCTAAGCTTACATTTCTTTTTTATTATCCTCTTTTATTTCTTGCCTCCTTACCATTCAATAGGAAAATATGTTTTCCATGGATATACTGGTAGAATGACTTCATACTCTTTTTAAGCTCATTTTGCTGTCTTACAGTTTTTCTTGGTGTACTTGCTATATTTTGATTAATTTCTTTGTCTCCTGGGATGCAAATAGGCATTTGTGATCTTTGGATTGAAAACCTACCATGAACTTAAGCTTTCATCTCTTTTCTATTCCTCAGTTAAGTATCTGGAGATATTGTTTGTTAGGATGTGGAAGAGTTGGCAACAGCACTGATTCTGCTGTTATATTTATTTATGAGATACAGTAGATATAATCATCACTTTGTTCACTGAAGTCTTTGTAAATTAGGAAGACTTGGTATTTCTCCATGCAGAGAAACTGCATTACTCCCATTCTGATTCAAAGAGATATTCAGAGGTATGTAGGGGTGACTGACCTCAAAAGTTTGGGGAAAACTGCAAGGTGAACTTGGTCTGCTTTTAAAGAGCTTCTAGAGTAAATGAAACACACTGGGGCATATTTCTCAGCTGGTGTAAATTAGCATCAATCCACTGAAGTGAGGGTAGCGAAAGCAGTTTAACCAACTGGCAATCCCTCAGGTTACACATATCTTTCTTGTTTTGTGGATGATTTTGAAAGGAGAGGTTTTCAAGTGAACTTTTTGACCAAATTATTCTGTTGAGGGTCAGAGCAGGTCATGAATAAAATAAGAGTACAGATCAACTCTGAGCTCTTTCCACATGAGTTATACACTAATCATGGCCTCATGCATTCCCAGAATGCGATTCCCTGCAGCCTCCCTCCTGCTGCTGCCTGACCCTGATCTGGAATTAAATTGTTATCAGAATCACTGTAGCATGTATTGTGTATAACAAATAAAAGTTGGAAACTTGGCATATGGAAGACTAGGAATCATCTCATCTAATGTAAAGCACTTTCCTAGAGCAGTTCATCTAGTGATAGCAGCAGTACGTCCAAAATGTGTCTGCTTACAGGATTGCAACATAATGTGAATAAATTGATGAAGTACTAAGACAACATGTGATGTAACTGTACAGTCTGAAAGTGAGTCAGGTCCTGCAAATTTCTCTTTGATTTCCCCCTTTCCCCCTGCCCCCCCAATTTTTCCCTTTACTGTCTGAAAAACATTTTAAAATGGTGCTGCAAATATTAAATATCAATAATACAAAGCCTGGTAAAACTGTTCTATTTGCCAAAAGAGTGGTGGTTTGTTTAGGGATAAATAAAATTATCTTCTAGAATTGCCTTTTCAAGGCAATTTCATACTTTAATGATTATTTTAATGTAAACAGTTAATAAAAGTTAATATACACACCTGAACTAGATCTGTGTTTCCTCCACTGAACACAAGAAATGTTTCCATGTGTGTTGTTTCTTATGTTTGCAGCAGGCAGAGTGTCTTATTCTTGAGTGTGTGGTGAACTACTTCCTTCTGGTAATTGCATTTTGTAGGGGCAAGGCATCTCCATGTACAGACAGCACAACAGATAAAGCCAAAATATCATTTGGGAACTTGTCACAACATGATTTCACCAGGTGCTGCTGAATTTTAGAAGGAAAGATATCTAAGTGCCAGGTTATTCCTTAAAAGAGCAAGCCAACTATGCCACATCTCCCTTTCATGGTCTCTACCCAGATGACAGGTATGTTCAGTAGCTTAATGCAGCTAAACATTTTTGATAATTCATCTATGATTCAATGATGCATTTTGCCCCAGGGCTACAGAGTCTATGTGTGTATGCATGCTCATTTCCTGCAGAGTCTGATAGCAGAGCCAGGCTGTCCTAGTTCCCCTCCTCAAACAGAAAGGTCCATTTTTAAAACTAAGCAGTTGCTTCTGATTGTGAGATTAATTTAGACATTAACCAGTCAGTGTATTCATATATTTTCTTTAAATAATGCAGATATTTACCTTAATTTATGTTTAAAATATTCTATTAATCTTCTATTAGAATAGTCTACTCTGTATTAAAGTACTAGTGGGAAGGTATGCAGCATAACCACCCATTAATAGCTGTTAATTATTCTGTAAATTAAAGCTCTGGACAGAAGCATTGTTGCATGCATGTGTTGAGAGCACGATAAGAAATAGAAAATTCATGTCATACAGTGAACTAAGTCTCCTTTTTTCCCCCTGTAAATGATGGGTTTATATTTTGTTGGAGTTTGGTTTAGTCTGGACGAGTAATTATACAACTCTGTTTTTTATGTATTACAGTTTAATATTACTAAATTGATACAGTGTTAAAACAACACATGATGCAATCATTCATTTTGCATTAGTTATAATTTTTTTTGGCATCAGTGACAGAAAAGCTTCTTTTTCTTCCTCTGTAATAATACTGATTTTTTTTTCTTATCCAGTATTCTGAGCATTTAAACACTGAACAGCTTGTTTCAACCTTTTAAAATTCAAGGCTTAATGAAATATTTTAATACAATCATCTCTAGTTCTTTCCTGAATGGAAGAGAATGAAAGTACAGAACAAACCCATATTTTTCCTTTCACTTCTCAGTAATTAGTCTTTTCCTCCTTTTTGAAATGCAGATATTCTTCCACTTTATTCTTGGAATTTAACAACTTTTTCAACACCTTAGAAAAAAATTGCAAATAATTGAGCCAGGCCTATTTTCTTGATAATATGTGCATCTTAGAAATACAGTATTTAGGAATAATTTCATAAGCTTTTCTACTTTTTAAACTGTGCAATTTAAACTGCAACAATAGAGATGTTACTCCTTACTGCCACTTGAGTGTTGCTGTACTTTGCATTGCAGCCAAGAGGGTGTGTGCCAAGGACTGAAAGTTGCACATAGTAGTGGAAGGGTTTGTATTTTGAAAAGGCTATAGAACTTGCAGGTCAATCTCTGCAATTACAGAAGAAATGGAGCACAAAAAGCTCAATTGATGCTACTGCTATTTTATGAAAATAACACATTTCCAGATGCACAAAAAAACAAACAATCTCAAATTCTATGGTTTTGACCTAGTTTGTCCTTGAATGCATTCCTCTGTGATCTGGTATAGGTGATCCTGCTCTGACAGGGGGATTGGACTAGATGATCTTTCAAGGTCCCTTCTAGCCCCTAACGTTCTGTGGTTCTGTGATTTTAACACAACTTCCCCTCCCAGTCACTACAAAGAGAAATCAAAGTTGCGTATGAACAGGTTGAGCAACCAGAAGTATCAAATTTGCTTTGTGATGAAATATCCTCATAGGAGCCTTTGTGCTCTGAACACTGTCAATTTACCTAGTGATGTCAGCTGACTGTTACAGTCTCTTGGTACCTCTTGTGAAGATCTCCCTTGGTGCTGGAGACCTCTCTTGTGGCTCAGTACCTCAACTTAGGCTTCATGAAGTGACACAACATAAGAGGGAAAGCAGCTGATAAATGCTGGCTGTAATCCTGTCATTTCTAATAAAAAGCTCTATCTTCTGTGACTTTCTTCTCGGTCTTTAATGGCCTTTAGTAAGAAATGGTCTAGTAAGAATTGCAGCAAGAGTAACTGAGGAATAAGTGAAAGACTCACAGATGAACTAGAGGACAGCTGTTAGTCTGTTCTTTGAAACTTCTGTAGTAGTTGCATGATTATACATGTATGTGGTCTGACTTCAACTGCTTTGATAGTATTTATTTTAAAAACTTTACAGATGTGTCTCCATTCTGGAGCAGAGAGGGGGGTTTCTGACGTAACTGTGTGGTAGATCACACAATGATTTACTTACCCCTTGGTAGATCAGAGGCTTGAACTTTGCTTCCATGAACGTTAAGACATGCTCTCTAACCAGGGAGCTTGCGTTCCTTGTTGTGATGCTCACAGCTTTAAAGTAAATGGGTGCTGGTTTTTTTTTTTTTTTATGCTGGTTTCTACAGCATTGCTGGACAATTCCCTGTGTGATTTGGAACAATGTGTTTATTGTTCCAGATGGAATTGGCTCCCCAGGGAGTTCGTCGGCACAGCAAACATCACTATACTTCTCTCAAAGTTGGAGCCAGCGGCAGTGGAGAAATCGTTATAACAGCTCTGTCCCACTAGAGGGCTCCCCAGCACTTGAAGTCATCTTCGTTTTAAAGGGCTGTCTCGGTTTTAGCGCTGACTCTTGCCTGCAGTGCAATGTGGAACTGCTCCCTTGCAGCAAAAGAAATGGGTTTAATCAGATGAGGGGTCCAAGAACGAGTATTCCGCGCTCCGCCGTGTGCATTTTTACTGCCTTCAATATTCAAGAAAATAATGTGCTAAATACAACTCTGAATCTAGTGTGGCTCATTATATTTTTAATTTAGTGTTGATTCCTGAGCAAGGCTAACTAAATATCTTCACTGTTTTTTAGCTTTAGGAAGGTAACAACAATTATTCTTGAATTGTTCCCTTTATTGCACTTCAGTTTTTAATAGGTGCCTTCAGTACAATCCATCTACTTAGAAATGCTGTAAAGAGAAAGTGCCTACACTTGAAGTCGGCTACTTTGCTCTCAAGTCATGTTACTTTTAATTTAATTTGGAGATAAAATCATTGCTCAATTTAATTCATGAACAGTTTGGCCTTTCTGTTGAGATTCTAGGTGATTGTGGAGTCTTGAGGAGTCAAGTGATTTAGGGCACTCGGAAAGCTGAAGTGATTTTGCAGGAAAGAGCATGTAGGCAAGTTGGTGGTCTGTTTTGTGTAGCAATGGAATAGCTTTCTACAGCCCTCCATTTAATCTGAAACAAATTAAATGTGGCAGGCCATGTTGGGAAAATTCAGTAACTGTAAATGAACCTTTGTGACTATGGTCACTTTTCAGCTGCTCTTAAAAATATTAGTTCCTAGCAATTTCTATATTTTCATTACAAATACATTATACTCAGGCTGGATTTTATCTCGGTGTGTCTTGTAATTTAGCTAGTGTACCTAGTTACTTTTGAAATCATGTTTGTTTTTCTCCTGCATCAGCTGCATAGTGTTTCAAAAGTCTCATATTTTAAATTGGATGCGAATATAATTTTCTTCAAGTGAGCCTCTTTACTTTGTGTAGCATGCTAGGTCGTGGTCTTGTCTTTAAGGCAGCAATCGTCAGCTGAGCCCAGTACAGTCTTGCTGACTGTCAGCTGATGGAAAAGGACTTCTTCTCAAAGGGATGTTGACTCATAATCATGAGTTGCCGATCACATCCTGGGCTGCATCAAGAGAAGCATAGCCAGCAGGTGGAGGGAGATGATTCTTCCCCTCTACTCTGTTCTGGTGAGACCCCACCTGGAGCACTGTATCCAGTCTGGAGCCCCTATTACAAGAAAGCTCTGGATGTGCTGGAACTTCTCCAGAGAAGGGCCACGAGGATGATCAGAGGGCTGGAGCACCTCTCCTGTGAGGACAGACTGAGAGAGTTGAGGCTATTCAGTCTGGCGAAGAGAAGGCTCCAAGGAGACCTTATTGTGGCCTTCCAGTATTTTAAGGGGGCCTAGAAGAAAGCTGGGGAGGGACTTTTTAGGGTGTCAGGTAATGATAGGACTAGGAGGAATGGAGCAAAAATAGAAAAAGGTAGATTCAGATTGGATGTTAGGAAGAAATTCTTCCCCATGAGGGTGGTGAGACACTGGAACAGGTTGCCCAGGGAGGTGGTGGAAGCCCCATCCCTGGAGGTTTTTAAGGCCAGGCTGGATGTGGCTCTAGGCAACCTGATCTAGTGGGAGGTGTTCCTGCCCATGGCAGGTGGGTTGGAATTAGATGAATCTTGAGGTTCCTTCCAACCCTAATAATTCTGTGATTCTATGATTCTTTCCTATAGAAATTCACTACTGGAGGTATCCAGAGATGAGCTTTCAAATACATCTTTATAACCACACTGATAATTTCTTTTAAACCATCAATGGTACATCTATCCTCATGTCTCCCAAAGCAACTTTCTGCAGCCTTTCCCCCTCCCCAACCCACTGCAAATCTTGAAGCTTATTCTGGGATTCGAAGAGAATCATCCTTTTAAAGCTGATTTTGTGTTACTTGTAAAAGGCTTCAAACCATAATTAAAAAAAAAAATTAAAAAATCTCCAATTGTACTGGGAGTTGTTCAGCTGTGAGGAACATTGTTATTATTGATGGAACTTTCCCATTTACCCAAGTTCTTAGGCAAAGGATGTTTTGTAAGTTTATGTGAATAGATTTTTGCTTATTCTTTTTAATAATCTACTGATATTATTTACTTCCAATTTCTCCTGACAAAGGAAAATATGCACAGCAAGGTGCAGTAAAACTATCAAAATGTCTAATGTTCTTCATTTAGGAAGAGCCAGCAGTATAGAAAACACTTCCCAATTGTTCTGAGCACGAAGGTGTTAAGACTGTGTATTAAATGGAAGGAATTGTACTACTGTGGCTGGTGAGCATCATCTGAGGAGCACCATTTTTGGTTTGTATATCCTATGTGTTTTTAAATTTCTCTTTTGTCCTAATAGGCCACTAGAAATGCAACAGCTCATGCTGACCCTTTGCAGAATCAGAGAAGAGCACCTGTGTGGTCTAGAAACCCTGTTAAAATTCACGTGGCAATAGAAGTATCAGGATTCCGTTCCATTAGAGACATTGTAGTGAAGTGTAGCGTATGAAATAATAATGGACAGACCTTGCAGTTTATTGCTTCTGAGCTGAACAAAATGCAATCTCTATAAACACATATTTTAAAACAACTCCCAGCAAGTATTTTAAAATAATCACAGATTCTTCAGTGATGTAGAGGCATAAATGAAGGAATTTTGCTGAGACAATTACAGTGTCTCCTGCTGCTGTGCCAAAAGCATTAGCTTGATACATGAGACTTCCCACTGTTTGCAGATCTCTGCAGTAACCAGAGATTTAAGGTTTAGAACTTGGAGGTGTGCTTAAAAGATCTTGTCAATAACTGCACAGGTTTCAAATTTAAGTGGATGACTGTGGTGATCTAATACTGCTGTGCTTGTCCAAGAGGATTTGCCACTCTCTAGAAAAGCTTTGAGGTGACTTGTCTCTGTTTGTATTGCAGGAGTGGATTGTAATCAAAATATTCAGGCAAATGTTTGTTAATGTGTGTGTGGACTAAAGACATGTACTTCCCAGAGCCTGAAGTTCTCTGTATCCCCACAAGAGTTGATGTTGTCACTTAATATAGAGAACAAAATGGGGAAAAAGTGTTTTCATGTTAGAAGATAGCTTTGCTTCATCTTTTATTTTCTCTAACATGATGAATTTGTTGCCTGTTGTCTCTGAAAATTTCATGACACTATCCTACAAAAGGACACCTTCTCTGTGGTCACAAAGGCAGTGAGCAGCATAGCCAGAAACTGAACCTGGCATCCTTGCTGCCAGCCCTGTGTTACATTCTTTTCCCTGCTGGCATGCTGAGAGTACCATGGATACAAGTAAGTAAAGGAATATTGTTAAGCTACTTGAATACATATATCTGTAACATTTAACTTTTTACATACTTATTAGAAATTAAGGTATTCAGAAATGTGCATGATTTTTTTTAATTTATCTGTGCTTCATGTATCTTAATTTCTCAATTTTTAAAATGTTATTTTTGAATGAACTCAATTCAAATGTTGAATATGTGAATCATCTTTTCCATATTTTTCTAGATAAGAATTGATTGAGAGTGGAAGAATTTCCCTGAAAAAGACCTAAAAAATCTAAACTTCCTTTGAAAATTTTCTTCAGTAGTCATTAAAAATTAAGCAAAACACACATCGATGTTTATCAGATACTTTAATACCCATCCTAATGAGAATAAATTAAAAAAACATAGAGAATTTTTATCTTCATATATGCTGAGGTGATGCTTAAATAACACCTTTTTCTGAGGTGCTGTGTGTTTCTGGCTTCATACATATTGGTTATGATATGTCAACTGAAGTGTGACCATATCCAAAGCTTGTGTATATTTGGGCTCATCTTACCTAGATTGTTACTGCTTTAGAGGACCTGGAAAGCAGAAATATTAGGGATGGACAAAGTGTACTCTCATGTCTATAAACTGAATTCAAACTATGTGTGCATCCATGTGGATGCAAATGTCAAAGTACTCTTGCTCCTACCCTGTAATTCTGAGGTAGGGATAAGTATGAAAATACATGTGACCGTGCTGAAAAACTCTTCTTAGAATTTATTTTGTTCACCAAGATTTTAGTGCTTAATAGAATAGAGAACAAGCTAAACATACTTAATCTTATTAGTGCTTCGTTTTTATAGGAAGACACAGTTACTTCTCCATTTCATTTGACATTGTTAAAGCAGAGAGTCAGTCCAGCTGCAAATTCATCAGCTGTAAACAAAGCTCTTTGCTTCTGGCCAAATTTTAGTCTCCCAGTGTTTTCACTTTGCCTGGAGTAAATCTCTGTGACCAACAAATCCCTGAAAATAAGAACATATAATGGAAAAGCTGACAAGACCCTTAACAACAGCTGAGCCATGGGCTTTGGTATAAGCAGCATAATAACAGAGTGGATTTGAATGTCATCCTGGAATCTCAGTCTTGCATTTCTTGTCCAATTGCTTGCATGACTATTTCACAGCAATACTTCCAAAAGCCATGGTTTATCACCTGCAGGCTCCTGCCATAACCCAGCAACAAGGTGTACATTGGGATGTTAACTGCTCTTTCTCTTAGAATAAAGGTGGAAAACCCAAGTAGTTAAATTAAGCCTGAACAGGTAGTTCTCTGCTGCAGTATTGAGGCCTGTCAGCCTCAATGACGTGTGGTGGCAGTGCCTAGCTGTGTGCTAATGAGTCACAGTGTGAAGCTTAAAGAGCACAATCCCTTTTTCTCCTCCTCCATCTCATGTCATATTTGAAATGAAAGGACATTGCACTAAATGTAAATGTAACTACTCAAAGAAGTCTTAGTCCCCAGATAGGTATCTGGGCTTCCCTGTACAATACATTGTGCAACCAACCCCTTAATAATAGGATTATCAAAGCATAAGAATCTTTTAAAAAAAGAACAAAGATGCAAAACGACAGGGAAGTTATTTTGCATTTAGTGATCATTTTCTGGTCTATGACAAACCTCTCCTTACTTCTTTCCTTCCCCTCCAGATCAACAGCTCTGAACCCTGTGGTGTTTTTTGATTATTTTGTTTTGTTTTTCCCTATTTGCTTAAGGTTAGGGGAGGATAACGCTTTGAGCCTGGCCATTCTTTTATAATATTTGTAGTCGTTCCACTGCTATTGCCTATTTCCTAGTTGGAAATACTTTAGCTAAAGCACTCAGGGAAAGTCCAGTCCTATATAATTAGCTCATGTTCGAATTACTATTCAAATCAGTGTCCCTGTGGAATAACATGGCAGTTCTTACTGCCCTTCAAAAGAGAATAGATCTCTGTTTTGTCCCAGCCTTGAGCAAATGCAGCAACACTGTAAATAAAGAGTCATGGGTTCCACTCACAGGTTCCACTTCAGGCATTGTACCCAGCTCAGGAGCATGGAATAGTTCATAAAGCATTTGACTAGCAAGCTTGTAAGTTGAACTTCAGATAAAGTTTAGGTGATTTGCTTTGTGCTACTGATCCAACAAATCCACAAAACTCGGTTTGTAACCTGTGGTACTAACAGACTTCCTAATTTTAATTTATGTGCCAAAGGCTAAATGACTGTTTTTCATATCCAATAATTAAATGAGCTCTTTAGTCCTTAGTAGGATATGCGGAGGCAAAAAAACCAGATTACTGGAGAAAGGAATGGGAGAGTAGGAAAAGAGGGTTACTCCTAGACTGCATTCTCTCTGTTAATTATTTTCATTTATTCACATCCTCAAAGCTACTCTTCTAAGAAGTGGGGGAAAAAAAGATTAAGATCCCAGACTTGGGGATGTTCATGTCATACTGAAATGTATTAAACATAGACTTACTAATAGAATTTCCTGTTTTCAGTAATATGCTTTCATACCTCACCTGTCCTTGACTGAGTATAACACAAAAAAGCCCCATCTGCGGTTGTTGGGAGGCTACAATTCAATAAATAATCCAATTATATGCCTTTCTGAAGGTAGTTCAAGATCACATACAGAGTTGTATTGATTCCATTTTACTGCCAGCATTGTCATGGCAGCAGAATGGCCAAAGAGTGGTCATCTGCCCCAGAGCAGATGGAGAACCTACACTTGTGATACATACATGTGAAGAAATTATGTGGTTTTGAATTTAGGATGCGATGTCCCTGAAAGGTAACAACTTAAAAAGCCATCACCTAAACTTGCTGACAGTATGGTTAGCTTTTTTCTGGCCTGGTGTACTGACCTGAATCTGTGCTTATCAGTACAGAGTTTTGATCAATGCTGTGGTTTACTCATGTGAGAGAGTCCCAAAGGCTGACATGCAAAGAAAAACCTCAATCATTTATGCTAAAGCTGCAGTGAAATTTCAGCACTGAAGGGCAAACTTGTAATCCATTCATCTGCTGCTTCATGTGAAAGGGCTTTGGTTTTTGGCCAGTGCCTGAATTTCAAAAATGCCCAGAAATGTCTTAGTCTTCACACTAGTACCTACCGCTTGCCAAAGGAGGACTGGACTACGGGCACTTAACTTTTTTTCTGCCAGTGTTCCCCTTTTACAACACTGCAGAACAGAAGCAGGAGAAGGTGGTAATGATGCAAATACATTCACAGTTGCCCTGAAAACCCATCCTCTACTTCATGGGAATCATTTGCATCTTCCACAAACTGCTTTAGCTACTGGGCAATAGTCCATCTGAACAGATAGTATTTCCTCTCCTACTGTTGAAAGCTTCCTGATGTGCAGGAGTAAAATCAGGGCTCTTCTAATCTGTCTGTTCCTCTTCAATCTTCCTCCTCAAAGTCACATCTCTATTTTTTGTTTGTAATCCTTTTTGTCACTCAGTTTTGAGCTCTACCGTCCAAATGACACAGTGCACTTCAGAATGTTACTGGAGTAGTGTCAAAGAGAGAACTATGGTTGGAAGCAATGATTCTTAAGCTATAATTCTGGAAGTATCAAAGTTCTCTAGAGGCTTTCCTATAGTTCTGTTAACATAATGGCGTAAGATTTGAAAAAGCATGAAACTAACAGCTGAGGGTGCCAAGAAGGACCTCTGATTTTCTCTGAAGTCATCTGCAGAAGGAACTATTAAGAGATTTTCTGGGCTGAAAGAAAAGCTGTGTTCCTTTTTGTGTTCCTTTCTGGAGTTATAGAATCATGGTGTACATTGCTGGAAGCTATCATCTGTGGTCTAACAATGGATGCAGCTCTTCCGTGAATGCCATCTTCTAACCACAGTATCTGGAAAGAAATACTAAAACAGTGAGCTGGGATTGTTCACCCTGGAGTAGAGAAGACTCCTAGGAGACCTGATAGTGACTTTCCAGTACCTGAAGGGGGCCTGCAAGAAGGCTGGAAAGGGTCTGTGGTGATAGGACAAGGGATAGTGGTTTTAAATTAGAGAATAACAGATTTAGGTTGGACGTTGAGAGGAAGTTCTTTACCATGAGGGCAGTGGAACACTGGAACAGTTTGCCCAGAAAGGTAGTTGAGGGCCCGTTCTTGGAGATACTCAAGGTCAGGCTCAACAGGGCTGTGGGCAACCTGACCTAATGGAGGATGGCCCTGCTCAATGCAGGGAGTTTGTACTAGATGACCTTTGGGGTTCCCTTCCAAAGCAAAATATTTTATGATTCTATGTGTTTGATGCATTCCACTTGATGGACTTGAATGATGAATTCCTAGAGGGCTGCTCAGATGATGGACTAAGAAAACTTTATACGTCCTTATTCTTTAATACTATGCAGTATAATATATGCTCAGAAAATGAATCTTTTAGGGGGGGGATAGAAGAAAAATAAGGTTTGAACACTAATAATTTCTTCTTTTGGTCTCTCTCTCTCTCCAGGTAAGTGGATTCATTTTCCTGAGTACCCAGCATGAATGGTTTAGGTAGCTGTGGATATGAAATCTCCTTCTGCCTTTTGCTTTGTAGCATGAGGTTTGGATATTGTTTATCTAATGCGGTCAATTTCTTGGTTTAAGAAGAGAGAAAAGCAGGGATTATGAAGCTAATAATTGCAGTCTCCTCTAGAAGTTGGTGGTGGGCTTGCTACATGTTTGTGTCATGGTAGGGCCATGACATGGCCCAGTACAAACCCAGACAGACCTTAAGATGTCTAGACAAGGTCCCTTTCTCTCCCTTCCTTTCTGCAGAAGGACAGGGCAACGGGAAAAAGAACAAAGGGGACAGGACTCCTGCCTGTCTGGTAAACAAGTTGTTTATCTGGGATGAGAGCACGGAGCTGACCACTGCTCCCCAGATACAAGGTCCTTGCTTCTGCCTTTTGTGGTTATAGCCTGGCAGAACACCCTTCCATTGGGTAGCTACAGGTTAGCTTCAGTGCCCCATTGGACCAATCGATCACTGGCCATATGTATATAGAGGTTGACCTGGTAGTCGCCTTTGCCTTGCTTCAAACCTTGCTCAAATCTTGCTCAAGCCTTGCTTCAAACCTTGCTTTAAGTCTTGCTTTCAAGCCTACTCGGATCTGTCTTGTAGAAGCCGCCTCAAGTGCCATGCCTCAAGTGCCCGGCCCAGAGCCTGGGATAAAGCCATGAGCCCATACACAGCAAGATGGAAAAGCCACAAGCCTAGAAGCCAGATCCACCTAGCCTGCTTCCCCTTGCCACCAGAATCGTGCTGTGCCTCAGTTTACCCAGGAACCAAGCAAGTGCCCGTTGCAAAGAGCGTCGTTAACTGCCCACCATCCGCTGAAGCCAGATCAGCCTGGGACCATGCTGCAAACTCTCCTTGCTGGCAATCTGCTGCGCCAGCACCATACAAGAGCACCCCAAAGCTAACACAGCAGCAGCAGCATCCCCCATGTGGGTAAAACCAGCTGTGAGTAATTAATTAATTGCACTTTGGGTTTAAAGATTCTTATCGAGCCTCCCCCTGCTGTAATTGAGCACTATCTGCTCCTGGGGACCTTCTCTTTCCAAGTTATTTCCTCCTAGTTTGCATGAAATTGTTTGTATTTTGCCCTAAGACTGCATATACCTGTTGTAAATATATATTCCAATGGTACAACAATCCTATTTAATGAGTTTTGGCAATTTTCATTAATAAAGGGTTACCAATATTTTTATTAATACCCATTTGCCCTATTATTTATTACTGTTGTAAGGGCAATTAATAATTCCCCTTCACGACAACAGTCTGAAAACAGAAAAAAAAAAATCTGTGTGCTGGAGAAAGGAAGAGATTTAAGGTAAATGAGTTCAAAAAACCAAGGCATCTTCCAGAGAAAGTCTCAGCAACAGTAAGGGAGGGGTCCAGACAAAGACCTTTTGTTGTCTTTGCTACAGCTGTAGGCAATCTTTCATATCATTACTTGAAAGTTATCACTTAGAGTTTTATATAAGTAAAAAATGCAGCAGGATTACTGAGAAATCAATTGGAAAGCAGAGCTTCTAAGTAGTGAGTTTCCTTTAAAAAGACTACAGTTTTCCATACTACCTACTGGTTTAAACTTGCTTGATGTTTTGAGGCAAATCAAATTCTGTTTGGAAAGACTCAGATACTCTTCTGTCCAGGAGGAAAACATGTTCTTGTCCATTCCACCATTTGAGTGTAAAGAGGCTCCAGATATAGCAAGCAACTACATATCTGCTTTAGTGTGGTTAAACACGATGCTCACAAGGGAATGCTTAATGATTATTCCAGAGTTTTAATATGCTTTTCTCACATAAGAAGGAGGGAAGATTATGGTCTGGCAGAGACAGTTTCTCTCCTAATTTCTCTGTGGTGAATGTGAACACATAATCCTTATGACTGCATGGTAAAGTGTCTGTAATTAGCACTCAGTGGGGAAATTGTATACATTTTTGCATAAGAAATTTTTATACATGCTTTGCAGCCACTGTCTCATCTATCTCAGAAAGACTTGTTAATATAATGATTTGTGTGCAAGCAATTTTTTTTTTTCTGAGATACTACTTTACTGCATCACATTAGGATTCAGATTTCTTAAAAAAAAAAAAAAGTAGTTGATTATTTGTCACTTGCACAAAGGGAAGTTAGGTAAGGCTTAGGAAATGTTGTTTGCCGTCTAACTGTATGTTACTGTCTACAGGGCTAATCTGGCCAATCGTAAGAGGCAGTTGGAAGAGCACTTTGATGATTGTGCAGAATTTATTATGGAACATGTTCAATGAACTGTGACAATTTGTGAGACTTACACATGGAGAGGAACAGTGTAGTGGAACAGAGGAAGGGGTTAAGGGACCTGATTGAGTGATAGTACATTAGAGGTTGGAAAGGACCTCGAGAGATCATCAGATGCAACCCCCCTGCCAAAGCAGGATCACTTAGGGTAGTCCACACAGGAATGCATCCAGGTGGGCTTGGAAAGTCTCCAGAGAAGGAGACTCCACAACCTCTCTGGGCAGCCTTGTTCCAGTGCTCCATCATCCTCACTGTAAAGAAGTTTCTCCTCATATTCAGGTGAAATCTTCTGTGTTCAAGCTTGAACCCATTGTTTCTTGTCTTATTACTGTACACCACCAAAAAGAGATTGGCCCCCTCCACTTGACACCCATCCCTCACATATTTATACACGTTTACGAGATCCCCTCTCAGTCTTTTCTTCTCAAGACTAAACAGCCCCAGGGATCTCAGTCTCTCTTCACAGGGGAGATGCTCAAGTCCCCTAATCATCCTCATGGCTCCCTGTTGGATTCTCTCCAGCAGTTCTCTGTCTTTCTTGAACTGGGGAGCCCAAAATATTGGATGCAGTATTCCAGGTGTGGTCTCAGCAGGGCAGAATAGAGAGGTAGAAGAACTTCCCTAGACCTGCTGGACACACCTTTCTTGATGCACCCCAGAATACCATTGGCTTTATTGCCCACAAGGGCATGATGTTGTTCCATGGAGAACTTGCTGTCCACCAACATTCCAAAGTCTTTCTCAGTGGAGCTGCTTTCCAGCAGGGCAGTTCCTAACCTGTACTGGTGCATGTTATTCCTCCCCAGATGCAGGACCTTGCACTAAGTGTAATCAGGTTGCTGCTCGGTACTGTTGTCTGACTGAGCCTTGTGCTTAGCTTCCATAATTTGCCATATCTTTATATGAAACCTTATTTTTTTCTATGTGATTGAGCTCTCCATCCCGAGTGTGTGTGTGTATATGAATATTAATGAATTCAAAACTGGTCTAAGCAGTAAGTAGAGGAGGAGTTCTTAGTACCGACAACTGGACCATGAACCTCCAGGGGCACATAGGTCTGTGTGCCCACATCAGGGGAAACCAGCTACTGAATAGATTATGCATCTAGGCCAGCTGCTGGAGGGTTCAGTATTTCATATGCACATATAGCAGATGTATGTATTTTATAGATTCATAGAATGGTTTGGGTTTGAAGGGACCTTAATGATCATCTAGTGCCAAACCCCGTGCCATGGGCAGGAACACCTTCCACGAGATCAGGTTTCTCAAGGCCTTATCCAATCTGGCCTTGAGCACCTCCAAGGAGGGGGCATCCATGCCCTTCCTGGGAAATCTGTTCTAAGAGAGAACTGCAGTCTGAGCAAGCAGGGCATACATATATATTTAGAGATAGATCTATTACTGCTAAGCAGGTTTAAACCTCCTACATGTAGAGGGTGCTTCATTCATGTATGTACTAACATTTCTCTGTAATCCTTAGAGACTTTCCTTTCTTAAGACTGTGTCACAACCCATTTTCTTTGAATAAGGAGACTTCAAAATGAACTGACAAGCAGAAGAATCACAAATCATTAAACATGAAGAAGAGAGGAACTCACTTTATTAAACTGCCTTTTTTGAGCAACGGCACAAGCAGAACTTCTGTTTCTTTACGTGTGATACTCATCACTTTGCTGTTACAAGTTAGTAGTGCAGTTGGGGGAATGAGTAGATGAGGTTCCTTTCCTGAGGTGTGGGGAAGGGGTGAGAGGCTGCATGCTGAATCATAGGATCTATTTGCCTTATTCCCTGAGGCTAAAAGCAATGTGTTTCTGTGAAACAAAAAACTGTTTTTCTATCTGAAGTACAGGTATATATCCTTTCCTCTATTTGCACCCAGACACTGATATGGTGAATGGAAAGTCTGCTTGGCCTTAGAAACTGTGACAAATTTTCTCAGTGCTTGTAGAGTATTTCATAGTTTTAAACATAAAAAACTGAAATCACAGTTCATAGAAAAACTCATTGAAGTAATAAAAAACCCCAACACCACATTTTTTTATAATACAAAGTGGTGCAAACCTAAGTCCTTTGTACTAGACAACTCTAGGTTAATTGTAATCCACATCTATTCAAGACATGTTTGGATTAATTTTTTTTTTAACTTACGAGCTAAATTCTCCAAGGGGAGATGCAACCTGCTACTCAGTTAAACTGGCAGTTGCAGACAGGTTGCAACAAACACACACACACACAAAAAGCACTGATAGTTGCCACAAAATACATCTGTCTTTGAATGAGAGAAAAAGTTGCTAATTTGAGACACAAACTTACAGCAATCATTTTGGTAATTATATTAAATTATGGCTAATATAAGTAATTATAGTTATTTAATTATGGTGTAATTAGCACAGTTAGATTCAGTCATGAAATATGCTTGATGTCTTGCCCATGGAGAGAGAATACTCTAAGACATAGCATGTCTATATCTTGCCTGAACTGCCGCATCTAAAAGTGGCTCAGAGTCGCTAGTGCTATCCACACAACTGGAAGCTCATAGAATGACAAAGCAAATGCAGAAAAAAGAACCTCCTTAACTTGCCTTCCATTCTATGAAGGCTTGCCCTCAAAGTACTTCTTCAAACATTGTCTGTTGGAGTTTAAAATTCCTAAGTGCTGCTCTTCTTTTTGTTATTTTCTCCAAATAATTAGGTGGCAGTTTAATAGTTCCCCTTATCAGATATTTTTTTCCTAATAATTATTCAATGTTTTTATTTTCAATCATGTAATTATATGTATTATTTTTGCTAGTTATAGCTACTATTTTTCCTGTCTGACTAAACCAGAGAGGATTATTTTCTCCTTACTTCTGTGATGAGATGCTTCAATCGGAATTGCATTGCCTTTTGGTTTTCCTGTCATATTACATAACAGTCTAATTCATACCCAATTAAAATGTCCATCTCTCTTTTGGGATCAATGCCTTTCAGGTTCTCCTCCCCCAGAGGCTAATAGTTAAATTATTTTTCTCAGATGTATTAAACTCTAATCCTGCACAGAGATTTATGCAACTGCTCAGTTTTATCTTTTGTGAGTATTCTTACTGAAGGGGATAGGACTACTCAGAGTGCATGAACTGAAACACACATGCAAATCTTTGATATCAGGCTTTTATTTAAATGATTCTTAATTAAAAGTAAAAGTGATATTATAATATCAACTTTTAGATTTCTTAACACTTTTAACAAGTGTTTACAGTTTTTCTTAGTTAAATAGGGTGTATCAATAATCTCTGAATAAAACCAGAATGGATTGTTTAATATACATTGCTTTACTCTAAGAGTATTTCATGTCTCTCAAGGCATTTTTATTTTTCTGAAATGAGGCTGTAAGGTTTAGAATTCTACAAAAATTCTACTTGTTTTTCTAAGGAACTTAATTCCCACCCCCCCAACTCTCTCCTCCCCCTTCGTGCATTATTCAAAGCAGCCAGATGCTTTGGATATTCTGGTTGCCTTTGGAAGGAAGATAACTTTTCCAATTTAAGTTTATAATTTAAACTGAAATATCTAGGTCTAGCATAGTTAGTGCTTTCTATCTGATTGAGCATGTAAGACCCAATTGTCTTTACAGCTCTCCAGTTCTGAGTTCTGACATGTTCTAGATTTCTTTTTGAGACATATAGTCTTTTGTGTCTCTAAGAACTGTCATTTCAAAGCAGCTTTTAAGAGTTTGGTATTTTGACCTCATATGTATTTTTTTAATTCTTTCTTGCTAAAACCTTTTGATAAGCTCTGGCTTGACCACAGTTATTGGACCCAAAGCAGGATTTAATACCCATTGCTTCTGTAATACAGCAAAATAGCCTCTTCTACCCTTCTCTGAATCCCAGAGCTTATGTAAAATTCTGATTTATAAAGAAGTGTGGCTGTTTGAATTCTGATTCAACCATCCTTGCTTTACAGATCTCTATAAACATGTGTGTAGTGGAATGCTTGCTGAATAGAGAAGGAAGAAAGGATGTGGCTATGCTTTATTGAGCTTCTGTATATGAAAAGTTAGAATAGCTACAGGCTAACAGATGTGGGAATCTCTTTGTATTTTCAGGAGTTTTGTGGATTGCCTGAGTTTTTACTTCCTGAAAAATTTTAGATGACCCAAGAACATGACTTAACTGGGAACTGAGCAAGTTAGGTAGGTAGTCCTGAATCTAGAGATTCGCATTTGTATTATCACTCAAGATTATAAAAGACAGTGTAAGAGATAGAGACTAAATCTCTGTCTGCTGATCTATTTGCCTGCTGCACAGGGAATTTTCTTCCTCTGTGGCTGTGGAAGAAAACAAGGTGCTCTTTGGAGTACCTTGATCGAGAGAGACTTGTCTGTTTTCCTACAGATTTTCTAGGAAGGGAGGGAGAACCCCCAGTCTGGTAAGAGTGGTTAAGAATATCACAAGAAACAAACTGTCCTTATTGTGCCAGAGTGAATATCTACTCTTCAACAATAGTCAAAGGAAAGCTATGTAGAGAAAGTCACCATTTAGTATTTTCCAGAATATTCTCCCAGCTTCCAGTTGTTCCTGATTTGCCAGACTTGTGGGCTGATGGGTGTCTTTGAATTTAATAGCCCCTGGTGTTTCATTTTGTTTGTTTTGTTTGTTTGTGTTTTTTGGGGGTTTGTTTGTTTGGGTTTTATTTATTTATTGAATTTCTTTTTGTGTGTATGTTGTTGTTGACTATTTTTGTATTTTTTGTTGTTGTTTTGGTTTTTGGGTTTTTTTTTGTTTGTTTGTTTCTCCCTCCCCCATAGTGTTGTCTGTCAGTTTTTTACCTACCTATACTTTTAGCATCAGCAGCCCTCAGTAGCAAGGAATTCTACACTATAGGGTCACACACAGGAAATAAAGGAAGGTGGTTTATTCATTCTGACACCTCCAGTTTAAACTAACTCTTCTCATTCTTGTTAGAGATCTTGGTTTCCTACTGAGGAGATTAGCACCTCACCTTTTTGTGCAATTTTAACATTGTTCTGCTGCTGCCATCTTTGTATAAACACATGCACACTCTCACACATCATTTCCCCAATGGCTATTCACCCATGACTTGCCATACTTTGGTGGCCAGCAATCAATTTCAATCACCTCTGTCAGTTCAGTTCTACTCAGATCAAACTGCAAGCCTTGGTCTATCAGCTTCTGGATGAATTCTCCTGGGCAGCTGAAGGAGAAATGAGCCAGCTGCTTGCTCAGCCCTGTTAGAGACCAGGTTATTTCACTGTGACTCAAAGCCAATTACTTCTTTCCTGGTGCAAAACCGTCCCTGTGAGCAGAGAAACTGCAAGTGGATTTTGCCCTTTTGTTACTTCAAAAATAAGCTAGGTATGGATGTTACAGGCCAGAACATCTTGGACTGAACTGCCTGGTTTTAGATACTTAAACTAGGAACATTGTCACTGGCCTCTCTCTAGTTTGCAGAGTGAATTAATCTGCTCAAGGGAAATCTGGACTTCTTCCATTTAGGCTCCTGTTCCAAGTTATGCTGTGGAAGCTTGCCTTTTCCTGTTGGCAATAAAGGGAATGTGTGGAAACTGGAAAACTAACTTGAATATTAAACTTTGTTAGCTAAAATTAGACATAAATAAGCGTGGGTAAGGGAGTATGGGAAGTATTGACCATTAGTGTGGGAGGTATTGACCATGACAGTCAATGGGAAGCTTTAAATACTTTATCTGAGCTAGGTTACTAGTTACAGGATGCAAGATTATTAGTATCTTAACAACCAAAGCTGGCTTTTAGCTGCTCCTGCAGAAGCTTGTGACTTCATGTCTGAAGTCCTTCATCTGGTTCTGCTATACTGTCCAGAAGAAAATCTGTCTTGTTAAAATAAAATTTCAATCATGTGTACCTTTCTTCTATGCTCCCAACAAAACATGATTATGTGCCCTTTTTTACTGCACTTGTAGGGTAAAAATTTCTTTGAAAGCAGAGCCCTACTTGTTTGCTGCTGTGGTATTTTGATATTCTAATCACAGCACTGCCTCCTTTATCTTTTTAATAATACATTATAGTGAAATTTATATGTGGTACAAAAAATAGTGAGACCATAGCACAATGACAATTTAGAAATTTAAATTTAAATTACTACCTATTCACTGTACATTAAGTCTACTGAAAGAGCAGCACACTGGATTGATTGTTCTCTGCTAATCTGTGTAGGAGAAAAAGTTTAGGCAAGTACAGTTCAGCCTTGTTCCAACTTTCAACATCATGCTGTAAATTAGCTATACTGTGTGATGCTGCAGATGGTATATGTGCTATTTTTATTGTCACATTTTTAATCATTAGCTTTAATTTTCTTAATGCCCTTTGTAACAACTATGAAATTGGTATGAACACCTCTCCCCAAAAAAACCCAAAAAAGCAAACAAAAAATACTGTCCCATAGACAGATTTAGTTTTTTTTTTTAATTATATATATTTTGGTTAAGATGAACTGGTCAAACACCATTGAGAAATAACTCTTTGGAATGTGATGTATTTCTCAACTCAAGAGGGCAATGCGTTTGCAGTTGTCTGATGATGCTGGCTTTTTTTTTTTTTTTTTAATATAATTATACCCTTCATCTATACAGCCAAAATCTTTCTACTGTTCATCTATGAGCATCCTGCTGAAAAATCTCTCTTGTCAAAAGAAAGAATAGTTGAAAAAGAGACAAGTACCACCTTGTAATTTTGTGATACATAAAATCTAGTAGATAAAAAATATGACATGGAATCTATCAGCAGCAAGCTATACATTGCTTACATTTCTTTATCAAGATTTACAATCCATTATCTTTGTGTTACTAAGCCTTTTGCTCTTTCTGCTTTTTCCTGTACTAGTGCTGTTTGGTGTTTCTGGTCACTGCGGAAAAGGTGGAAAAGGACCTGGGGGTGGTGGTGGACAGCCTGCAGAATATAAGCAGGTGGTGTGTCCAGGTGGCCAAGAAGGCCAGCAGCATTTTGACTTCTAACAGAAATAGCTTGGCCAGCAGGACTAGGGAAGTATTTGTACCTCTTTACTTGACACTTGACTGCACCTCAAATACGGTGTTCAGTTTTGGACTCCTCACTATAAGACATTTAGGTTCTGGAGCATGTCCAATGAATGGTAATGAAGCTGGCAAAGGAGCTCAAGTGTTATGAGGAGCAGCTGAGAAAATTGAGGTGGTTTAGTCTGGAAAAGAAAAGGCTGAGGGAAGATATTTGCTGTCTTATGGCTACCTGGAAATTAACTGCTGAAGTTGTAGTGAGGTGAGTGTTGGTCTTCTTTCCCAAGTAACAAGTGATGGGATGAGAGGAAGCATCAAGTTACACCAGGGGATGTTTATATTGGATATTAGGTAGAATTTTTTCACCAAAAGAGTTGTGAAGCAGTATAACAGGCTGCCCAGAGGTATTTAAAAGACATGTGGATGTGGTGCTTAGTGACATGGTTTAGTGGTGGAGTTGACATTTTAGGTTAACAGTTGGTCTTGATAAAGGGTCTTTCCCAACCTAAATGGTTCTATGACCTTTAAAGATCATCTAGTCTAACCCTCCTGCAATGAGCAGGGACATCTTCAACAAGATCAGATTATTCAGAGACCTGTCCATCCTGACCTTGAATACTTCCAGGCATGGACATCTAACACCTCTCTGGTCAACCTGTTCCAGCATTTCACCACCCTCAATTTAAAACTGTGTGTCTTTATAACCAATCTAATTGTCTCCTCTTTTAATTTAAAGCCACTATCCCTTGTCCTATCACTACAGCCTGACTGATATTCTGTTGTGATCTTTCTTACACTTTAATTATTGACAGCCAGTAATAAAGTCTCTCCAGAGCTGCTGCCTTCTCCAAACTGGGTGTAGCATGTGTGTGTTCAGAGTCACTGGCAAACTCCAACCTGAACCAGCTCCTGAGTAGGAGACCCCAGGTCCAGGCAGAGCTATCAGGTGGGTGGGTGATCTGTGATGGTATTTGAGGGGACTTGTGAGTGTGGGGTGTCCCTGGGACAAGTGTGTGAGTGCTGCATGTGAGCAATGAGCTGGAGCAGCCATGAAGGTGGATCCATGGGGCAGGTTAGAGGGGCCAGAATCCAGACAAGGGTGCCAGGTAGGCAGAGGGACCCAGAAACCAGATGCTTGTGCATCTGGGGCGTGTGCTGCATTGGTGTCGTTCTGCCTCTGCCAGCACAAAAAGAGGAAGGGACATGGCTGTGCCTGTGTCTGATGTGAGCTCTGAATGTGGGTGCTACTGGGGGCAGCAAAAGAGCTATATCTTCCTTTCTAAAGTTGTTGGAGCTTTGTTTTTGTGGGGTTTTGTTTGTTTGTTTGTTTGGTTTTGGTTTTTTTGTTTTTAGTTTAAATTTCATCTCCCTAAACTGGTTTATATCCAGCCCCTGATTGAGAACATGTTGCTTGTGGAAATCTTAAAAAGGTCATCCAGCTGAAACATTTGTTGACAGGCGTTTGGGGATTTTTTTGTGGTACTTACTACTCGATATATAACAAACAAGATGCCTCCTTAGCATATGAAACTGCCAGAAGTGAAAGTGCATACAGTCATATGAAACAGAGGTGTAGAAGTGAGTCATCTCTTTGTCAGACACTAAATTCATTGTTATTCATTAAGACCTTTTACAGAGTGCTCTACATGTCTAGTTATGTTGTTGTCTTTTTTTTTTTTTCAGTATGATTCAATGAATCTTATTTCTTCAAAGCAATATCTATAATTCCCCCATAACTGATAGAGGTATAGAGAATGCTAGACTGTGTTTTGAAAAGAGAAGACAGGCAGAAAAGAAAGAAAAAATAAATTAAATGTTATAGCAGTGCAAGCAACTTAGGAGCTTTTGGCTTTCTGTCAGTGAGAAGTGATTAAACTTTCATCAAGGAATTAACACATTGATGTAGCACACTGCAGCTGAGCACTAAAGTGTATATTAATAGTGCAGAAAAAACATAATCCTGTTATAATTCACAGTGATCTGCACAATTAAGGCTACAATATTTTTGTGTTTTCTCCTGTGCTGACAGAGAATGATGCATCAGTTGCTTCATTGGTATGCACTGTTGTATGAACTGATTCCCTGTTGTAGCTGTAGCCATGGGAAGTCCAGGAAATTATACAACTATGGATCACAGAATGATTTTTAATCACATATGGCAAATAGCAGGAATTCTATGGTTTATGTTGATTGATTTACATTATAACAATATAATTCTATTGATAATTCAGTAGCAGTTTAATTCAAATTTCAAAATTAGAAATTCAGTAATTAAAGCACTTCATATATATTTAGTTCCATCTGAATTTTGCATTGTTAGAGGTTCACTCCCCTACAAATAGAAGAACTTAAATTTCTCTATATTTGTGACATCTCTACTTGAGAACTGGGTGTTCTGTGCATGGATGAATCTATTTTGCCTCTACCATTATCCTTCATGAGAAAGTCTTTTGATTCATTCCTGTGGCATTTGTTTCAGATAATTTGTTAACAAATATGAATATGAGTCATGTAGAAAATAAGAAAAATCCCTGTGGCATGTAAAATACGTGGAGAGTAACAATTCTTAGCCATATTCTAGCACTTTACATTGTTGCTTCCTTTTGAACATTACTTTTAATCAAACATTTAAGAATTTTGCCTTATGTTTTGGTGGGAGCATTAACCTGAACCATGGTGAAGTTTATGATGAAAGCCTCTCAGGACTTTTGTTCAGATATGCATACATACATAGGCACATAAATGAAGAAGTGTGTATTTGTGTATCTTAAATAAATCTTCCAGACAGGTGGGGAGGAAGCTGCATCCTGTAGCCTGAGGGGAATGAAGAGAGATTTCAAGGCCTTGGGATGGTTGGTGAAAGAGTCTGGGGCACAAGTTATTTTCTCTTCTCTACTTTTAGTACCCAGCCATGATATGGAAGGGAGTTGTAGAATCCAGTCTGTAAATGCAGGGCTCTGAGACTGGTGCTACAGGCAGGGCTTTGGGTTCTTTGATAATGGCTGGGTTTATAGGACACCAGGATAGATGGTAATATATGGGAGAAGCTTACCTCTCAGAGGGAAAAGGGTTCTAGGACAAGAACTAGCAGGGTTCATTCATAGAACTTTAAACTAGAGTTGAAGGGGGATGGGATTGTTGCTGGGTTTGCACCAGAGGGGCAGTGTTTCAGTATTAATGAAGAGCAGAAGGTCTCCCACACCCTCAGATTCTTCCAAGCTCAAGATCAGAGCATTCCAACAAGTAGGAATCAAGAAAGGGAGCCAGGAGACCTGCATGGTTAAGTAGGGAACTTTTGAGAGAACTCAAGTGGAAGAAGAGAGTCTACAGATCATGGAAAGAGGGGCTGGCCATTTGGGAGGAGTACAAGACTGCTGTAGGGAGGCAACTAGGAAAGGTGAGGCCTCCTTGGAATTCAACCTTGCAAGGCAGGTCAAGGAGAAGAGAAAAGGCGTCTTGAAATACCTTGCAGGGAAAACTAACTCTAGAGGCAATGTAGGCCTACTGCTGAATGAGGTGGGTGCCTTGGTGACAGAGGATACAAAGAAGGCAGTTAATAAATGCCTTCTTTATCTCCATCTATACTGATGGAGACTGTCCTCTGGAGCCCCTGACCCCTGAGGCCCCAGAGGAAGACATGACAAAGGAGAATTTTTCCTTGGTTGATGAAGACTGGGTTGATGAGGCCTGGGTTAGGGAACTGTTAAGTAATCTGAACATCTATAAATCCATGGATCCTGATGGGATGCACCCAGGGGTGCTGAGGGAGCTGGCAGAGGTCATTGCCAGACCACTCTCCACCATCTCTGGTAAGGTCTGGCAGACAGGAGAGGTGCCTGGGGACTGGAGGAAGGCAAATGTCACTCCAATCTTCAAAAAGGGTAAGAAGGAGGACCCAGGTTACTATAGCCCAGCCAGCCTCACTTCCATCCCTGGAAAGGTAATGGAACAACTTATCCTTGGTGCTGTCCTTAGGCATATCAAGGACAAGAGCAGTCAGCATGGTTTCATGAAGGGGAAGTCATGTCTGACCAACTTGATAGCCTTTTATGAGACACAAGCAGCTGGATAGATGCTGGTAGAGCAGTGGATGTGGTTTATCTTGATTTCAGTGAAGCATTTGACACCATCTCCCACAGCATCCTTGCAGCTAAACTGAGGCAGTGCGGTCTGGATTATCGGGTAGTGAGGTGGATTGTGAACTGGTTGAAGGAAAGAAGTCAGAGAGTTGTGGTCAATGGGATGGAGTCTAGTTGGAGGCCTGCACCTAGTGGAGTCCCTCAGGGATCAGTGCTGGGGCCAGTACTATTCAATGTATTCATCAATAACCTGGATGAAGCAACAGAGAGCACTGTCAGCAAGTTTGCTGATGATACCAAAATGGGTGGAGTGGCTGACAACTGGAAGGTTGTGCTGTCATTCAGCAAGTCAGGCAGGAGAGCTGGGCAGGGAGAAATGTAATGAAGTTCAACAAGGGCAAGTGTAGAATCTTGTACCTGGGAAAGAACACCCCCATGTGTCAGTATAGGTTGGGGACTGACCAGTTAGAGAGCAGTGAAGGGAAGAAGGACCTGGGGGTCCTAGTGGATGGAAGGCTGACCATGAGCCAGCAATGTGCTCTTGTGGCCAAGAAGGCCAATGCCATTCTGGGGTGTATTAGAAGGGGTGTGGCTAGTAGGTCATGAGAAGTTCTCCTCCCTCTCTACTCTGCCCTGGTGAGGCCACATCTGGAGTATCATGTCCAGTTATGGGCCCCTCAGTTCAAGAAGGACAGGGAACTGCTTGAAAGAGTCCATTGCAGAGCCACAAAATGATTAAGGGAGTGAAACATCTTCCTTGCAAGGACAGACTGAGGGAGCTGGGGCTTTTTAGCTTGTAGAAGAGGAGATCTCATCAATGTTTATAAATATGTAAAGGGTGAGTGCCAAAAGACTGGAGCCAGGCTCTTCTCAGTGATGCCTAGTAACAGGACAAGGGGCAATGGGTTGAAGTTGAGGCATAGGATGTTCGATGTAAACATGAGGAATAATTTTTTCATTGTGAGGGTGGTGGAACAGTGGAACAGGCTGCCCAGGGGGTTTGTGGAGTCTCCCTCTCTGGAGATAGTCAAAAGCCGCCTGGATGTGTTCCTGTGTGATCTGGTATAGGTGATCCTGCTCTGGCAAGGGGGGTTGGACTAGATGATCTTTGGAGGTCCCTTCCAACCCCTAACATTCTGTGATTTTAAAATACTGTCTTATTCCTATTTAAATTCATGATGAAACTCTTATTTTGATAGTGATTCAGCAGAAGGAGCCAAAGGGCCTCTGAGTGACTTGCAATTTAAAATGAACCATGTACTTTTCAGAGCTGAGATATAAACATAGCTTTGACTATTCTGCTTTCATGTCATTGATTTTCCAGATACAAATTGATTATGTAAATCAAGTACTGTAGTTTATTAGTATTTTTCTTTTAATTACTCCTTGCAACATTTAAAGGAACATTTTATGAAACTGTCACTGTTCCTTCATCATCCTTGATTTTTTCATACATTTGATATTACTGAAATATAGTAATGCACCACTTCCTATGACTAGTCTTTCACATGGCAATATGTCCTACTGTGATCAAGTATATGCACTCTATGATGGATAATAGCAATGTCAAGAATTCCACTACAGTGTTTTCTGTCAATTGGTGTCTGTCAATCTGTCAACCGAAACTTGAAACATGACCAAATATGCTCCATGGGGTGCGCCTGTAAAACACATTAACAGTAGTTTACATTCAGTATTTGCAGCCTTCTCAGTCATTAGAGTGTGTGTTATGAATGTATATTTAGAATAATATGTTATGCTCAGATAATTTTTTACATACTGGTTGACATGTTCCTCACCTGCAAACATCTTCTAAAAGCTGCTGCTTTTTCTTTCTCCAACACAAGACAGAGAATGTCACAACCTATATCCACAAAATGTTACAGGTTTGATTTAGAATTTCAAAAGCTGTATGCTGTCTTTGTTGCCAAAAGGTTTTGTAATAAGAATGCCATGTCTTTAGTTGGCAGTAGTCACATTATTTTATTACTGTCTGAAGACCTTACAATAGTCTATGCAGATTGGGTTGGGAGCTTCAATCCATGTCCTGGGGGACAGATATCCACATCATAAAACTGCTGCCACAGTTGTTACTTTTTGTATGTATAGAGGTGGAGAAAAATGGTATTCTGTGAGCCGTTATGAAAGTAAATGGCTTCAAAATTCTCTTGGAATTGGTCCCATCAAAATGGATTCAAGACAGCTAGAAGAAAAGCATGGACCTGCTCAAGCAGATCCAGAGGAGGGCCACAGGGAAGATTTGGGATTGCAGCACCTACGCACAGGCTGTGAGAGAGTTAGGGCTTTTTGGACTAGAAAAGACTCTGGGGAGACGTTTAGGGGCCTGTCAGTACTTAAAGAAGACCTACAGGCAGGGACCTTTTTTCAGGGAGTGTAGTAATAGGATGAGAAGTACTGATTTTGAACTAAAAGGATAGATTTAGATTAGATATTAGGAAAAAAACCCCACACAACACTTTACTGTGAGGTTGGTGAGACAGTAGAAGAGGTTGCGCAGAGAAGTTGTGGATGTGTCCTCCCTGGAAGTGTTCAAGGTCAGGTTGGACAGGGCTCTCAGCAACTTGATCTAGTGGAAGATGTCCCTGCCCATGGCAGGGGGATTGAAACTAGATGACCTTTTAGGTCCCTTCCAACCCAATCTATTCTAAGATTCTATGGAGTGCATTCACTTCCTTATACTTTTCTGACCACCTTCATGGATGGATTGGTATTTTTTTTTCCTGCAGCTGTCAATCCACACATTTAAGTACATCCATTTTGATTACAAACAAAAAACAAAAAAAGGGGGGGAGGGGGTGGAGAGAGAGAGAGAGGTTGAAATCACACTCACTGTATCTTGGTCCATGCTATTCATCCTTTCACTCTGCTGTGGACTTCCTGGTCATCTTCATTCAGGTCAGATCTGCTTTTGGGAAGGTGGGGAGATAGGCTAGCTGGATCAGAAGGCATATGAGCTTTCCTATGACACATGTCTGTGTGACCAGAAATCAAGCAATATTGATTAAAAACAAGCAAAATGCCACTGGCATGTCAGTGACACTCCTGTTAAATACAGCTTTCCAATTTCTCTCTCATCTTTCACAGAGGTTGAAGATACATTTATTTTTTTTTTGTGCATGGGTGCTACATTTTGTGAGTTTTATAAAAGTCCTAGGATCCCTCCATCCCCTTAGGCCAAATAAAGATGATCATCCACTAGTCCAAGATGATAAAGCTGGAACAGCAGTTCTCTGATGCATTGTGGTCTTTTTTACCTTCTCTCTCACTCACGCACTTTAGGTCACTCCAGACCTGGGAGTAAGTTTGAATTCTCTGCCCAGTGGTGACAAGTACTGATACTTTGCTTTGGCTCTGCATTTTCATCCTTCTGCTTGACTATATATATATATTTTAAATTTTCTCAGCTCCTATAATTCCTTTATTTCTGGGCTCTGTTAGTCCATTATTCACCTCACCATGGGGCATTGTAGGGTTTTTCTGGTGATCTTGAACCAATAGCCTTATCTATCATGAGTGTAGGAGGTTATTAATAGGAGAGATTTCCTCTTGTGTTGTTTGGTAGTTTAGTGAGTTATCTTCTGAATGTGAAACACAAGTGAAAATTGAGTAGCAATGTCCAAAACCTAATTGGTAGCCATGTGGTATTATTGTGAAAAACATGGCCAATAGCCATAACTAGTGAAAACATATCTAATATTTGTGAATGGCCTTTGAATTCTATTTCTTTCAAAGTTATAATACTGATTTTTTAAAACAAAACATATTTTCGTATTTTGAGCTAACTCTATTTCTGCCCTTCAGTCCTAAGGAAAAAGAATTAATAACATACACAAAGAAAGAAAAATAACATTTGTGTGATACTGTGATACTGTGATTTGAAGTGGTAACCAGACGCTGTTTGGAGGCCTCTGTGGGTTTGGAAATAATGTATTACCAGTTTCGTTGGCCTTGAAATGAGACGTGTCCTGTGAAGCCTGGATGGGAATGAGTTTACTCTCTCGCTAGCTTATTAACTGCAAGTAAACATATGTGATAACATTCTGCTTCTAGAGATCAGTCTGAGATCCAGTAATTAAATACCTCTATATCCTACATCGAATTTCACTAGGATATTGAATCTAGGTAGATCTCATTGGAAAAATGGCCATAAACATGTAATGTTCTAGCAGTTTCTTTCCGTGACACTGAAACTGTGTTCTACTTCCTCTTCTCATACTTTTCTAACTGTAATGAGCTACCATCTGTCATGTTGTTGGTGAGTTTCTACTCAGTGTTCCTCAGCTTGTAATGAAAATGAATGTATAGCTAACCTGAGAGGTACCTATCAGACTTTAATACTTCTTTTAGTTTACATAAGTTTACTGATACTGGCCTTGAGTCTCTGATTTATCTATATCTGCTTCAGCAGGCAGATTGACCATTTGAGCATGTGTCCCATTCACTCTGAAAACGACCTCATTACTTGGGAAATCTTCAGGAGCAGTCAGTGCTGTAAATGGTGCAGGGGTGGTGGTGAAGAGCTCTGCAGTTAACATGAAAAATGACAAGAAGGCTACATAAACATGGTCATGCAGCCTTGAGAAGTACAGTATCTAAAGGGAAGTTAGCAGTAATGTGTTTTCAATAGGACAGATTTATGTATGTAAGGAAGCTTACTAAATTTAGTAAAGTGGAGATGAAACAGACATGTACAGGCTTGCAGGGTCTTTATTAGGTTAGTAAACACATTAATGGATGTGTTTATTGCTTTGCTGTTTGTTAGTAGGCTTCCTGTACCTTCTTCAATTTTTTGATGCATCATTGTATCCCCTCATTTTATAGAATCACACAATGGTTGATGCTGGAAGGGTCATCTGGTTCAACCCATCTGCTCAAGCAGGGCTACCTAGAGCCAGGAAGTAGCCCAGGGCCATATCCAAAAAGCTATTGAATAAGTATGGAGACTCTATGACTTCCCTGGGTAACCTGTTCCAGTGCTTATCTGTTACCTTCTCTGAGTTTACTATCTGTAATAACCCAACTTGCCTTCTTTTAGATACTTGCTGCAATGCACTCAGTTAAGCTGTTTTGATTGGGCTTTTTGAATCTTGGCAAAACCTAAACAGTAGTTGGGACAGGTCTATAAACATTCTACTTGCAATAAAACAGGGTTATTACAGCAGCAAGAGAAAAAAAAAATATATATATAGAGAGAGAGATACACAGAGAGAGAGAGAGATTAACCAGACAAAGCTTGAATGTGCAATATTTAAATATTAGTGGTACTTCAGAGGAATGACACATTCATACCTTATCTGGCCGTTCATATATATATATATATATATATATATATATATATATATATATATATATGGGAGCCTGTGTATTCATTAGATCAATCCTACATCAAACCACTAGCTTCATTCTTTGACTCATGAGGAACTTACCCTTTCATCTTACTTTTTAATTTTTTTTTTATTTCTTTCATCATCAGCTACTGAAATTTTCAGCTGCCTTTTTTTTTTTTTCTTTTTTTAAAAAAAGTTCTCTTTTCTCTCACACTGTGGTCATGCCAAAGGTTTATTTGTAAATTTGGTTGCCACATTTTCAGTTGAGTAGCATCCTTTCAGATTTTTCTTACCACTAAGTGCTGGTGATATTCAATGTTCATATCTTCAGATGCTTTATTTTTCATTAACATCCTGTTTCAAATTATTCAGCTTTTCTTATGCGAGAGTTACATCGTGGCTTGCTAAGTCAGTTTTTAAGGGGCCCAGGACCACAATGCACTTCTTGTTTCTCACTTTATGGGATATTGGATTTTGCGGCTGGGAGAGCAAGTGACAGATGGCTTTAACTGAGTTTAAATCATAACATTAAGCCAGTTCAGATTGGGCCTTGAGTGACCTGGTCTAGTAGGAGGTGTCACTGCCCATGGAGGGGAAGTTGGAACTAGATGACCTTTAAGGCCATTTCCAACTTCTCTTTCTGCCTCCTCTCTCCTCCTGGTGATACAGTTTATGATCAAATTTATAAGTCAGAAATCTGATATAATATTAATATGATTTATTAGATATCAAAAATTATTTTTCTGAGCTAATTTGATCCAGGTTCATTTGCCCAGTTGATGATAGGTTGATTACACATGATAGGACATTAATAAACAATGGAATAACAGTCTAGAAAAGTCAGAAACTTGGAATACAGAGGAACAAACTGGAAACAAACTGCTATGCCACCTCGAAAGGCAGGACAGACTCCCGTGGCCTCGCTGTGGAGTTAAGCCACAGAGAAACAGTCTGTGAACTCTAGGAATAACCAAGTAACGTAGCTTTAGTTACTCCACAACCTTCTACTGATTAACCCTCTTGAGCTTCTAGTCATCAAAACTTTTGCCAACTGGAGAGATACATGGAGCTGCAACTTGTAATCCAAAGGCAAATCCTAAATTGGAAGAAGTGAGGGAGGGAAAGAGAGCACTCTGCTGTGGTGTGGTCTGGGACCCAACACGCTGCTACTAGGACAATAGCAGGTAATTGCCCTGAGGACAAGCACAAAGTGGGTGCTTGCCGCCGCCTCGAATCCCGCTAACGAACAGGGTGTGGGCTCTCGAATCATCCCCTATAAATTCCCCTTTTGAAAACCCAACGGCCCAATGGCAGATTACCTATTCAAATATTGCCAATCAGTTCAAAGTGCTGTATGGTGGGCACACTGTACACACCTTCTCGACTAGTCTCTGACAGGTGCAGTTGTCTGTGTGAAACGTGAGGCACGGGGTCCAGCTTCCACCCCCACAGGCAGCCTCAACAGCACCTGCCTATTGGCTTCTCAACCTCAAACCTGCACCCTGCAACAGGGAGGGAGAAGAAAGGGCAGTGATCAAACAGTTTAGCTGGGTCATTAATGCCTCTTCCAGGACACCTGGGTGCGCAGTGGTTTGTGAGGGAGTGCAGCCTTGTGGACAAGCTGTTTTCTTGCTGCATAGCTGGGCCTGGCATGCTCAGCTAGTGTGGGGGGGGACAGTGAGGCTTGTTGGAGGGGAGCATTGAGGCCTGGTAGGTCTGTCTTGGTGGGATGGCAGTTTGTCCTACTCTGGGCTTACTGAGGTCTAGTGTTGGGGAGGGGAGGTTTGTCTGGTTGAGCCCTCGTGAGGCCTGGTTGTGGCCTAGTGTGGAACTTAGCTGGGGAGCAGGGGGGCTATGCCAGGGCTGATTCTGAGTATGTATATATATCCTTTTGCCTTTGTACTTTCATATTTGATTTACTTTTGTCAATAGTATTTCTATTTAACCTCCCATTCTATGTGAGTGTGGTTGTTTACTCCTTTGGGGTGAATTGATTCTGTCCTCACTCCAGAGCTGTTTTCAGCTCAGACCAAGACAGCTCCCTGTCATGGTACAGCTCACCTCTTAATTGTAAAATTAGATGGAATATTAAGAGTAAATTTTGCTTCTTTGAAAAAAAATCTTTGTTTGTTTGAAATCTAACTACCAAAAGTCATTAGTTAGATTGTAAACTTTGTCGAAGGTACAGATGTAACATTTCTGTATTTGTTTGAAATCTAACTACCAAAAGTCATTACAGAATCACAGAATCTATGAGGTTGGAAAAGACCTCAAGGATCATTACGTCCAACCTGTCACCCAAGACCTCATGACTACTAAACCATGGCACCAAGTGCCATGTCCAATCCCCTCCTGAACACCTCCAGGGATGGTGATTCCACCAGTGCCCTGGGCAGCACATTCCAACATCTAACAACTCTCTCCATGAAGAACTTCCTCCTCACCTTGAGCCTAAACTTCCCGTGGCACAGCTTGAGACTGTGTCCTCTTGTTCTGGTGCTGATTGCCTGGGAGAAGAGACCAACCCCCTCCTGGCTACAACCTCCCTTCAGGTAGTTGTAGACAGCAATGAGGTCACCCTTGAGCCTCCTCTTCTCCAGGCTAAACAGTCCCAGCTCCCTCAGCCTCTCCTCATTGGGTTTGTGTTCGAGGCCTCTCACCAGCCTTGTTGCCCTTCTCTGGACATGTTCAAGTATCTCAATGTCCTTCTTAAATTGAGGGGCCCAGAACTGGACACAGTACTCGAGGTGCAGCCTAAGCAGTGCTGAGTACAGGGGCAGAATGACTTCTCTGTTCCTGCTGGCCACACTATTCCTCATCCAGGCCAGGATACCATTGACCTTCTTGGCCACTTGGGCACACTGCTTAGGTGGCTGTCAAATAGTACCCCCAGGTCCCTTTCTGCCTGGCTGCTCTCCAGCCACTCTGACCCCAGCCTGTAGCTCTGCATGGGGTTGTTGTGGCCAAAGCGCAACACGCGGCACTTGGACTTGTTAAATGCCATCATGTTGGACTCTGCCCATTTGACCCGCCAGTCAAGGTGCCTCTGCAGAGCCCTTCTACCCTCTAACTGATCAACACCTGCCCTCAACTTGGTGTCATCTGCAAATTTACTGATGATGGACTCAATCTCCTCATCCAGATCATCAATAAAGATATTGAACAGGATGGGGCCCAGCACTGATCCCTGGGGGACACCATTAGTGCCTGGCCTCCAGCTGGCAGTGGCACCATTCACCACCACTCTCTGGGCCCTGCCCTCCAGCCAGTTCCTAACCCAGCACAGAGTGCTGCTGTCCAAGCCATAGGCTGACAGCTTGGCCAGGAGTTTGCTGTAGGGGACAGTGTCAAAGGCCTTGCTGAAGTCCAGGTAGACTGCATCCACAGCCTTTCCCACATCCACCATGTGGGTCACCTGATCATAGAAGGAGATCAGGTTGGTGAGGCAGGACCTGCCCTTCCTAAATCCATGTTGGCTGGGCCTGATCCCTTGGCCATCCTTCAGGTGCGCAGTGATTGCACCCAAATTAGTTAGATTGTAAACTTTGTCGAAGGTACAAATGTAACATTTCTGTATAAACTGTGTGCTTTCTTCACTGGAAATACTGGATAATTATCAGAAAGCTGATTGCACTTGGCAATGCCAAATTTTAATGGTACCAAATTTATATAGTTATATAATTGAAGAGGGAGAAATGTGAGTTAATGAGGTATATATAATAGGATTTGAGTTTGTTACAGGATGCTAGAAAAGCAAAAATCTGCTTTCTGACTCTCCTAATATGTAGTCAGGTGGGGTTTATTAGCAGGAGTAGAAGATGAGTTGGAATGTTATTGTGTAGTGAAGGGAGTCAGGAAAGGGAAAGGAGGGCTCCTGTAAGAAAAACACTAATGAATTACTAAACTCAAGAAAAAGCTTACACAGAGATTTATGTTGCAGTCATTTAAGTTAGCCATAAGGCAAAACAGGAATTCTGGGAAGTTTGTGTTAGTTTCTGTGTTAGAAACAGACTTAAAACAACATCTGCTTAGAGCTACACAGTGCTTAGTAGGGAGGTTTTATTTTTGGCCTAAAGCACGTAAAAACAATCAAAAGCAATCAACATGGAATGGAGGAATGCCTGTGGAATAATATTTGAAGATTCACTTGCACAGTAATTTGTTTAATACATTCTCAGTCCAGTGGGCTGATGAAAAGACCAAGCAAATAACCTTGCCCCTCACTCTAGAGATTTTTAGATTGTTAGGATTTTTTTTTCCTTTCAGTAGACAGGCAAAGTCTCTATAATATTCCCTTGGAAATAAAAAACGAGAAGATACTGAAATGTATCTGACTTGAATAAATACAAGGATGAGCTTTTTTCATTCTCATTAACTCACAGAGAACAAAAATATTGTGTGGCAAGTACAGTACTAAAACACAGGCATCTAGCAATAACATTAGGATGATCCTGTGAAATAAGCAAATGGGGTTATCTCTGTGCTTAAAAGGCTAGCACCATATCTGGTTTGGAATCTCACTAATTAAAAGTTGTCTTCCCATATTAAAGGATCTGCAGAACTCTCCTGCATTCAGCATTTAATCATGGAAGAGATATTTGGCTCAAACTGGGTAGAATCTGTGGAAAATATTAATTGAAAGGAAAAAAGAAAAAAGTGGCAAATTTCACACAGCAGTTTCAGCTTTGAGTAGAATTAGTTGTGCACTCAAGTATCCATGTCCCAGAGGACTCCACAAGGCTTTTCAGCTGACTATAGTTTGCATAACTGCCAGCTAGTGCAGAGGTCAAAATGTTGAATGGAAGGATGGTACATAGATGTTTCATCCTAGATTACTTGGTCAGGTAATCTACAATGAGGCATCATTATAAATTTATAATTTACAGCAGATGCACCATTAAAGTACTGATAGAACATTGTTTAATTTATGACATTTTTTTTGTATCAGTTTTACTCAGACCCAACATTCCTAAATTTCAGAAGAAATAAGTACTCTCTGAAATTAATATCACAGTACCACAGTATCACAGTATATCAGAGGTTGGAAGGGACCTCAAGAGATCATCAGATCCAACCCCCCTGCCAGAGCAGGATCACTTAGGGTAGTCCACACAGGAACATATCCAGGTGGGTTTTGAAAGTCTCCAGAGAAGGAGACTCCACAACCCCCCTGGGCAGCCTCTTCCAGTGCTGTCACCCTCACTGTAAAGAAGTTTCTCCTCATGTTAAGGTGAAATCTTCTATGTTCAAGTTTGAACCCATTGTTTCTTGTCTTATCATTTGAACCACCGAAAAGAGCCTGGCCCCCTTCACTTGACACCCACCCCTCAGATATTTATACACATTGATCAGATCCCCTCTCAGTCTTCTCCAGACTAAAGAGCCCCAGGGATCTCAGTCTCTCTTCCTAGGGAAGATGCTCAAGTCCCCTAATCATCCTCTTGGCTCTCCCTTGGACTCTCTCCATCAGTTCTCTGTCTCTCTTGAACTGGGGTGCGCAAAACCGGGCGCAGTCTTCCAGGTGTGGTCTCACCAGGGCATTCAGTTAGTGTCTTGTTGGGAAAGTTAATGTATTTTGGATGAGCAAAAATCATAGTAATTTTTTTTTTTTTGTCTTTTAAGTGCAATGTCAAGAATGAATATCTAAAGCAGAAACTGAACAAAATGTATAGTTGAGCTACAGTTTTCTTTAGACTAGCTCTTTTAAAAATATTATTGGAAGCTGCCAGCAACTTTCTGTACTTTTACTATATTGCAAATGCCTAAGATGTATTTTTTTTGTGAAGAATTCATTTGGGTGATATAGCCTGGGTAATTTAGTTATAAATTATAAAAAGTTATTTATAATTTAAAATTATAAATATTTGTGATATATATATATATATTATAAATATTATTAAAATTGTGATAATTTAAAAAATTAGTCAGAGATCTATATAAGTCATGCCTTTCACATTGAAGAAAAAATTATTTTTCATACTCCATGCAGTGTTTGCAGAGACCATGGAGAAAAAATGTGCAGCAATAAACAAGTCTTCACATTTCAGTGGATTTTTCCAAGAATTGGGAAAATTTCTCATTAATGTTAGTCCCGGTGAAGTTCACAAAGTTTATTTTGAAATTCTTTTTGCAGTATTGTAGTTTGATTTTTCTTATACACTTGCTACAGATTTGGTGTATTGGGAAGGGACGGTCTGAGTAAAATAGATACTGTAGGAGTCAAGAAAATTTCAGCAAGTAGTTGCTCAAAATATAGCAGTTCTATCAGAAAAAAAAGAAAGTGTCTGATTCTATGATTTCATGAAGAAGTTTGGAAAAGCATGGTTGTAATCTTTGTTCTGTATTTAACAAAGAATTATGTAATAGTAAATCAAGTGCCTTGTGGAGCAAAAGCAAATTGCTAGAGTCATTATTAAAATGCAAGCCACACAATGTCATTGTGAGATGGCTTTGCAGGGAGGTAAACATTGACATGAAAGATTAATGTTTTCTGTTCAATCAATTAATACAGAAGAAACACTCCTCTGCAGAAGTTTTTTATCCAGTGAGGTGTTTTTTAGTCATAATTAAACATATTACCTCTCCATATGAATCTTACCTAGTTCATCACAGTTTCAACAGCACTCTGTGAAGGAAATACAGAAACCATATAAAATTGCATTAGAAGCTCAGCTTATGAACCCTGACTTTGTTTTGCTTCCAACACACACAAAATTCAGGGGGAATAAAAAGTATATGTTTTGTAAGAGAAGTTGCTACTGGAAAAATCTAAATCCAAATTTCCTTCCTAAACAAGTTTCACAAGAGAAAGCAAAAGCACTTTAAATGGCACTTTTTTGAAAGTGCATTGTAACCAGATGTTTGCTGAAAAGTTGGGGATAGAATAGCTCTGCTTGGTATTTCACATTGTTCTGCAGAGCTTATGAAAGGAGACATAGTTTGACATTACAAATGATCAAATTTTGCATCATGTATGTGGGTTGTTCTCTTATTTTAAAAAATCTTCTCTTGTGTTAGTTTCCTCTGTTTTCTTGCTACAAGATCTTTGCCTCAGCCTATTTTTAAAAGCTGCCAAACAGGATTATAAGCTACTAATGTTCTCAGAGGTAGTCAGGAACCACAAAGTAACACATCCATCAAATATGTCAATTGTATATGTGTTCTTCTTGTGATTTTCAAACCTCGTTTATAATTGGGAAAGAGAGAACAAATACAGTTCATTTTGTCTCTAAGTCCTTCTGCAACATGGGACTTATCAGAAATTAGTATCTGAAAAGCTTTTCTTGACAACTGTTGGCAGCTGTTAAGTGAAAACAATAATAAAAGCTTTCTTTTATGTTCTTAAATTATCAAACCCTGTGTTGACTAGATTTAACACCTGGTTTGCATAGATTTACCAAGCAACATCTCTGAAAAGCATCCTTTCACTTTGGCTTTTTAACTTCAGAACCAAACACTTCATCTTCCAGGATCTTCTGTCTCTTTCTTTCTGTTTCTTGTCTTTTTGTTCAGTTCCCCATGTAGGCCTCTATCGCCATGCTATTTCCTTTATGCCAGTGGTGACAGTCAACAGGTCTCTGCTTCATTTCAGTGATTCAGAAGTTGCATACATGTATGACTTTTCTGCATTAGATGCCCTGTGGGACAAAGTTCCTGATCTGAGAGATTTAGATATGAAGATGGTTGGTGGTATGAATACCTAGAGTGCAGGCTAGATGTAATTTGGATGGATGCAGTTCAAACCAAAGATGAAGCAGTGGTCCAGGGCATGCTCTCATGTGCTAAGCCATTTCCTTTCCAAGTGTAAAATGGCTGCATATGTGCAAGCATTTGATTCAAGTCAACTCAAAACTCACATCTGTGTTTTTCATATTTAGCGATACATTGAAGAAATAAAATGTTGCACATTGCAAATTAATTTATTTAGAAGCCATGTGATCACAGGGCTGTTAATTCTTTGCTAAACTAAAGTTGCAAGAATGAATTCAGAAAAAAGTCTGTAATAGTATTTGAAGCCAATTTAGATGAAAAAAATATTGCTGTTGTTTGTTTCTCGATTAAAATGTGGGAATGAGGTTTGGGTAAAAGTATCAAACTTGTGCATAGAAATTGATTTTTCCTTTTTTTTTTCTCTCTAAGGAGCAGAAAACATTAAAATCCATTTATTACCCATATGCACTGACATTCATTATTAATTTTATGTCCCATTTTATTGCTTTCTTTGGGGCAAAACATTCATTTGTTGATTAGTGATATACAGGAAATACAAGATGCATGGCTACTTATTAAATAACAAGCATATTAGGATTTTTTTTTTTTTTATGCTGGTGCTAGCTGCTGCTTGACAATCAGTTAAGGGCAGTTTGCTTGCTGCCCTGGTGGGTCAGAATTGCTCAATGCATACTGTCAGCCAACAGCCCAGAATTTTCTTGAAAATTATGATGACTTGCCTCCTTCCCCCAAGACTGGAAGTTATCAGTGTGGTGAAGGCACCATATGCCCAGAATTATGCCCCAAATACCAGAAAACTTGTCCCAACATGTTTGGGCAAGTTCCCCCCTTCCACCCTCCTTTCTGGAGTGGGGGACAAAGGCCCAGGCCCCCATCTGCCTTGTAAGGGGTAAACAACTACATGCACCCATCACATGAGATGCTCATGCTTCTTCCTTTTAAGGGCATAATTCTAACTTCACGCTTTCTATAGGCTAAAGCAGGTTGTTGACAAGAACGCCCATTGGTCAAAATCCAGCCTCAAGAAACTTACAAGTATTACCTCACTTGTAAACAAGTTGCTCTCTCCTTTTGTTCTCCAGAGCTTTGCACGCTCTCACTTTGCCCGAGTTTGTAAGCTCGTGGCGCTTAAGCCATTGCCTGTAAGTCTTCTCACTCCCACATGCATGCATACTAGCAGCCTCTACAACACGGAGAAGAAGCCAGTGCCCCGGGAAGGCCACCGTGGCTCAGTTTGCAAGGGAGATTCCTTCACTGAAGGTACAAAAGCCAGCATCGAAAGCCCAGTCCTAACGGATTGGAATAAGAGCACACCGTGTCTGAAAGAGGACTGGAATCCCCAGGATAAGCTTTAGCCCAGAGGGGGAGGGACTGGCCCAAGTCTGGCATTCCAACATCTGCTACAGCTGTAAGCGGCAGACCGAGCAGCCACGCCCCCGTGTGTACTGGCTCGCATAAGCAGGAACCGCATTCAGCCGCACTGTGTGACCCCGCCATTTGTGGGAGACAAACGGAGCTGCCAGCTTCACTGCTCCGCAGCCCTGTGCCGTCAGGACAACAAAAAGTCAGGGCTTCCTGAGAGAGAGAGTCCTGTCCTCTTCTTGAGTTCAAGCAAAGGACTGCCTTGTAACCTTAAACGGGAAGCAGTCACCGATGAGATTCGACATTGCCAACTAATCTGAGCTCAGCTGAGGGGAACCGCCGCTCTGCATCGCTGCACCCCTTCCCCAAAGTACGTCACTGCCGGGATCGGAGACATCTGACCCCACCTATCGGGAACCGTTGCCCCGCCCCACTGTGTGGGCCAGCCCTGTGAGGGCCCTGAAGGGCCGTGCCCCGCCTCGCAGGACCACTTACCTAGCACTGGCCCTGCTGGGCTGACCCTGTTCAGGCAGTCACACTGGCCCTGCCAGCCGCTGGCCACCGCAGTTGCGCTGTGGGACCACCCTGCCAAGGGGAGCCGCCGATTCGTGGAAAGTCTTGCCCCTTCTGCAGAGGTGGGAGGAGAAAGAGAGCCAGTGTCCAGAGGGAAGCCCCCCACCGCAGCCTGCTGCAGCCTCAGCCCCAGGAGCCTTTCCCCGCCCGGAATGGACCAGCCCTGGGCAGACAGTAGGCAGGCAGCAGCCAGCTAGCGAAACCTAGCAGCTTGCTTCACTACAAACACACAGTGAGTCTTTTCACGTGTGCAACACTCGCTAACTTTCAGTTCAAAGCACTCGCACCTAGCTAGGTGACATTCCAGCTTGAATTGCCTCTTGACAACATTGTAAATCTTTCTGTGTATATGGTTAAAGCCACCAAGCATCTTGTTGAGTTGCCATCTGGTGGACAAGCGGCAGAACTGCACCCTTCATTCCCTTAATTAGAAATTAATTCTGTAAATATTCTAATTGGGTCAAATTGTACATACGAAACCAGTTATGGGATGTATTTTCACAACTGTGCATTAGAATCTATTTGTAAAATAGTGATTAATCAGTTATTAATAATTTTAATATTTAAGTAATAAATTTTCATAATTCATGTTTCATAGTTCATAAATTAATAACCTCTTCTTCATAATCAATATGGAGGGTTTTTTTCAGAACTTGATAGTGAAAACCTGAGCTGCACATTTAACGCATCTCAGATAGCTATCTTTGTTAGAAGTGAGGTCATGTATCCCAGAGGTTGAGAAGGAGAGAAAAGGGAGACGATTTCAGAGGGCAGTTCAGCTTTTATGTGTGAGTGAAGTGTTTCCTGCAGATGCTTGCTTGCTTAGTGGGTCAAAAAGGTCATGTCAAAGTTGGCTGGAATAATTACAGCTCCAACTTTATATGCTTCAGGTACTGGAAATGAAACAAGGCTAAAATGTCTTGTTTCTGAGATTCTGTACCAAACAGCTCAGGGCACAGGTGTGTTGATAGCGCATTTGCACCATATCATTTAGTGTGATACCTGCGTGGGCCAAGGCAGAAGGTTAACACAATTCACTTTGCAGCAAGGCTGCTAGCTCAGCCACAGCCCTGTACTGATCTGCCTCACAACCTTCTATCTGTGGCTGAACCTCCTAGGAGCCTGGAGCTCCTGTTGGCACATACTCCATGCTGCCATGCAGACTTACAGAGGATGTCTATCTTGTCACTGGAAAACCAGCTATGGAAGGTCACATAAACTCCTTTTTCTCCTTGACTAAGCCCATCTGTATTCAAACACTTTATGTCAGTTTGCATTGCTACCTCAGTGGCAACTTTACCTCATCAAAGCAGCATCAACGTGGCTTTATGATTTCCTGTGCTTGTTTTGTTTACAATTAAATTAACAACACAGGAATTATAAAAATATAGTTATCTTTAGTTTCCTTAAAACCCCACCCCAAAATTATATACAAAACGGATTAAATTTATTTACAGGTCCTATTCGGTCACGAATTCTACAAGGATGCTCATGGGCAATTTAATACAATTTAGAGAATTCAGAAAAGGAAAGAGGCTAAGCCACAAAGTAGCTTTACCACACTTATAAAATCAGAGGCAAGCCGGGACCCTAGGAAAAGCTGAGAATGCTGGTTTTACTGGTGAGGATGGAGCAGGAATTTGGAGATAGTCCCTAGGTCTCTCTTCAGTGGCAGGCTCCAGAACTACAAGTTGTATAATCCGATTTCTGCGTAACGTGGCAAAAATCCAAAGGAAAAGGGACCCTTCAAAATCTAAGTGTCCTTAGACACAGCTGCCACGAGGCAAAACTTGTGCAGTAACACTGTCTGAGCAGTGCAAGAGAAGCTGCACCGCAGGCCTGTTCCAGCGAACAGCCACAGTTTTACAGCAGGCAGGGAGCAGGACCCCAGGGCAGGCAGGTCCAGGGAGAAGCCGGGTCTGAGTGCTGATTTCTCCAATTTCACCATGAATCCAGAGCGAGTCCAAAATGAGCGCCTAAATGAGAGCCAAAATGAGAGTGCAGACCGCTTCCTGGTCACTCTTATTTAAGACTTTCCTAGACAACGTGTCCCATGCCAATACTGGGCACAAAGAACCCAGCCAATCACAGTTCCAAATCCCAGTGCGGGCTTCCACCACGGGTGAATACATGTGAGGGACCTCTGCCCCGATGGGAAGAATAGACACCTTTTTACCTGTCCCCCAGGGGAAGGGGAAGGCAATTTTGCACCTTTGTCTTCCCCCATTCAAACCTCTGCTGATAGAGGTGGGAGAAGGGGGGTTTGGAGAATCCTGTAACAGTACTATTAAGACTTTGTATGTGTTTGAAAAGACATTAAATTTCGAAAGACTCATTGCATTCTTTGCCAGAGTTTTATGTTTGATTATTTGGGACTTTTTTTGTTGTTGTATGTTTTGTTGTTTGTTTATTGTTGTTGTTGGGGGGTGTTGATTGCTTTTTATTATTTAAATCTTTTTGTGATGGTCAAAAGCAGGGACAACTAGCTTCAGCTGGTACCCTTGCACAAAAGTACTCAAATTCTTAATAATTTGTTCACAGAAATCGTTAGTTTATACTTTCAAATGCTCATGTGCATTTGTAAGCCTTTGGAGATAAGTCACCACACATCTGATGCAATGCAAGTGACTATTCTGAGGTTTAGGAAGGGAATGACTATAGGGGACTTAAGATTAGCTTCACCCCAATGTACATTTTATAGATATTGGTGTTTGATTCAGGTTCATACTAATTAGGTGAATATTGCATATGCTGGCACCTATGACAGATTTGCACTCTCTTTTGGTGGTCCATACAAGTTCAAATTACTTTTTTAGATGAGACTTGCTAGCTTCTCCCCATTTAGAATACATCGTTTACTTAAAATGGACTTGCTGCAGTGAATGGATTTAGTTCTGATATTCCATTTGTTAAAATGGGGACCTCTGATTTTTCAGGAGGCATATTTATGCCCTCAAAGAGCACTATTTCAATGTTAACACCTATCTGTTGTGTATTTCGTTACTTCTGTTGGTCAAGAGGAATGATGAACTATGCATCTCTCATAATAGGTATTGATCTTCTTGGAGATGATTTAAGGATCTATCAATACTCTCTACTGGCCTCCATGTAAGATAAAATACTGTATCTTCTCTCCACTTGCAATTCTTACTGTGGCATGAAATCCTCTCAAAATTCTTTTCATTCTCTTTAGCAATAATTCAAAAATATCTATTTATTTTAACACTTAATCAATTAATAGAAAAATCACTGCACTGGATTTGAGTTGTTTCTCTGGTGTTAACTTCATTGTTACTGTCCAAGTTATTTTTGTTTTTTTTTTCTTTTTCATAATTTAACTACAATTTGTTTTTTGAATTTCAACAGCAGCACTCAGTCAATCTCTTTGATGCTGTTTGACTAATGAAGAAATCAGAAAAAAGGGTTGATATATTTTACTTTTCTGTAACTGAAGTATAATTTACGATGGATTACCTGTGATCTAGATTTTGAATGCAATTATGAGCTTTTATCATTCTGTTGCAAACATCTAGCATTCAATTAGTCCCCAGTTTTGTTTGCTGTTGATTTGGAAATCGTGTCTGGATGACTGCATTCATAACTGCATTATGTAAATGGTGTAAACACTCACAGTCGCAAAGGACTCCTAACCTTCAGCTTTGCTCCAGCAGTTCCACGCAAATTGCTTAGTTTCCTTCATTGTTCTGTGTAGGATATTGTTCACTTGGATGTTTTTGCTGTTTTGGAATCTTTTTCACCATAATTGATTGAAGTGCCTCTGTATAAGTTAACTTTCCCAAGAGGACTCTATAAGCCTCTGGAACCTGATAAGGTTTTGTAGTAGAAGATGAAAATTTCATCTGGATTGAAATTCTCCTTGCATAAAGAAATATTTCAACAGCTACCGTCTGCTCTGCTAAGATTTGCTGGCACAGAGACACCTGAGTCCCATAGTCTAACTCTAACTGGTGTTTTTGTCCTTGCCTCAGGGCAAGAGATTCAAGAAAGTTGTTTTGTTGTTCAGCAACAGAAGATACTGCTGAGCCAATGCATTAAAATAACATAAAAGTTCCCCTCGTCTTGGGGAGAACTTTGCATAAACTATAAAGGCTATGCGAGTCTCGGTAGGGCTCTTTGGGTACAATTGTTTAAAAAACTTAGAGTAACTAGCAAACCACTGACAGTCTAAGTTGATATAACAAAATTGGGAGGAAGTGAAGAAGGATTAAACACATTTCAATTTAAATGAAAAGTAAACCAGGAAAAAAAATGTAGCTTAAGTTTCAAACTCTGGGACCAAAACCTGGTTTAGTGTCTCCAGCAACAGTGACAATCAACAGGTAATGATGAAATCAAACATTCATGGAACAAGGGCATTTTCTGCCCTTGTTACTTTAAAATATATCCATTTCTGTGTCTGATCTGCAACCATGAAACAGAAGGTATGGATATTTTAGAGTTGCAAAAAGGAACTGTAATTATGTTCTTGCATGGGCAGTGAATATTAATTTTTCTTATGTTCCCAGGAATAATGTTTTCTTACTCATTCTCAACTGCTATAACAAAACACAACCAAATAAAATTCTCCCTTCCCCTTCCTTTTCTTTAAAACCTAAGACAACTGATAACAGAAACATAAGAGTTACAGGTGCAGATTTAACCAGTATCAGAAGAGAGACCATAGCTTGATTCAGAATGATAAAACTTTGAAATTTTCTAAAAGTGTCTTGCTGTTGTTCCATATCTTATGCACTATTTAGGCTTAAACCAGTTAAATACCTGACTGGGAGCCACATGGCTACACGTAGGCTATTCTCTGCTAGTCGGGATATACAGCTCTTGGCTTGTATCAGCCAGCAGAACAGCATGGTCTTAGAGCGCGTTTCAGTGTGGGCAGTGTCATGAATGGAGCCAGCCATCTATGGAAGATCTCGGGTGGTTTGTTGACACCTGGCTGAATATGAGCTGGCAGTGTGCCCAGGTGGCCAAGAGGCCAACAGCATCCTGGCTTGTGTCAGAAGTATTGTGTGACCAGCAGGACTAATCACTGGTAAGACCACACTTTGAACACTGTGTTCAGTTTTAGACTTCTCACTACAAGAGCAACATTGAGGTGCTGGAGTGTATCCAGAGAAGAGCAACAAGGCTGATGAAGAGTCTAGAGCACAAGTCCTATAAGAAGCAGCTGAGGAAACTGGGTTTGTTTAGCCTGGAGGAAAGGAGGCTGAGGGGAGACTCTTGCTTTCTACAACTGTCATGGTAAGGCCATGACATGGCCCAGTACAAACCCAGACAGGCCTTAAGATGGCTAAGACAAAGTCCGTTTCTCTCCCCTCCTTCCTGCAGAAAAACAGAGCAATGCGGAAAAAAGAACAAAGGGGACAGGACTTCTGCCTGCCTGGGATAAAGCCATGAGCCATACACATGCAAGCTGGAGAAGCCGCAAGCTGGAGAAGCCGCAAGCCAGAGAAGCCACAAGCCTAGAAGCCGGATCCACCTAGTCTGCTTCCCCTTGCCACCAGAATTGTGCCGTGCCTCGGTTTACCCAGGAACCAAGCAAGCGCCCATCGTGAAGAGCGTCGTTAACTGCCCACTGTCTGTTGAAGCCAGATCAGCCTGGGACCATGCGGTAAACTCTCCTTGCCAGCAATCTGCTGAGCCAGTGCTGTATGAGAGCTCCCCAAAGCCAACACAGCAGCAACAACATCCCCCATGTGGGTAAAACCAGCTGTGAGTAATCAGTTCATTACCTTTTGGGTTTAAAAGTTCTTATCGAGCCTCCTCCCACTGTGACTGAGTGCTATCTGCTCCTGGGGACCTTCTCTTTCCATGTTGTTGCCTCCTAATTTGCATAAAATTGTTTGTATATTTGCCCTAAGACAACACATTCCCATTGTAAATATATATTCCAATGGTACAATGATCCTATTTAATGAATTTGGGAATTTTCATAAATAAAGGGTCACTATTTTTATTAATATATGTTTGCCATATCGTTTGTTATTGTTATGAGGGTAATTAATAATTCCCCCCTCTACCACAACAACAACTACCTGAAAGGAGGTAAAAAGTGATAGAACAAGAAAGAATGGCCTGAAATTGTACCAGGGATGGTTTAGGTTGGATATTGGGAAACATTTCTTCCTTGAAAGGGCATTGGAATAATACTGCACTGTGAGGCACTGCAACAAGCTGCCCTGGGAAGTGGTTAAGTCACTGTCTGTGGAGATACTTACTTAAAAGTTCTGAAGACATGACAATGAGTGACATGTTTCAGTAGTGGGCTTGTCAGGGCTAGGTTAGTGATGGATTTATGACCCATATTGATCTTATGGGTCTTCTCCAACCTAAATGATTCTGTGATCTTTTAGATAAGAATAATGCTTTTCTTGCGTAAGTGTGATGTTTTTACTTCTGCTGTGTAGAATCTTTTTGGCAAACAGTGGCAATGGAGCTGATGCAGCTCCTTACAGAGGGTAATACCCTTCATATGAGAAAGTGTTATACCCTGTCTCTGACTAACTAGAGACAACACAGAGGACTTGAGAGAGTAATAATGTTGATTGTGTTTCCTTTCCAAATTTTGGGGCCGATTTGCAACCAGGAAGGTTTTAAAGATACTTCTGTTAGAAAGTAGAAGATCTTAATCCTAGGTAGTGTCAGAGAAAGCTTGAATTTGAATAAGAACAGAAGTCTCAGGGGATTGTCTTGTCTGCTAAACTGAAACTTTTTGGAAGTAAGTCTCCCAGAGGTAAGCATTGTTATGTTTTTTCTATAAAAAAAGGAAAGGTTAGACAATAATTGTATTTCTGTTGATGAGGGATCCAGGACACCAAACCCTTCTGTAAAGCATGTAAACATAGATTAGATCTGAGAAGGCTGGGTTTCTGAAAGCCATGGTCTGACCTGGAACTTTTAATACCAACTGTCTCTTATCAACAATTTCTTCTCCTGATTGTTTTTTTGTTGGTTGGTTCATTTGTTTTTTCAGTTCCTTACTTTTTGGCAGGTGAGAAAATGGGAATAAAAAGTTTCTGCACATTTACTGTTTTTATCTATTTATTTGCTTTTTCATTAATCCAGAAGATTTGTATGGAAACTCCAATGTAAGTATTTTTATATTACTATTTGATGAGGTTTCTCTCATTGATTGACAAAGAACATTGAATCGCTAGCTTTAAAACTTCAGCAAAAGTATTCTCTAACAGAAATTCAGTGAGAAAGAACAAAGCAAAATTTTGAAGTTCGAAGGAAAAAAATGAGGTAAAAGGGATATAGAGGTTTGCTATCTTCTGTATACTTTTCTTATTATTTCTCTGAGAAGATAAGTAATGAATTACCAAAGGTATAATGTAGTTTTTTTTTCCAAACAGGTTATTTGCAGGTAAGCTACTCTACCATGTATTCCATTTGACACAGTATCATCATAACTCTATTAAACTAAGAGGAAGTATTTTTTTTTTCCAGATATATGATCATGGACTTACTCAGATTTATTACATACTTGAGATGGTAGGAAAACCTGCTGATGTTTTTCCACCTGGGTTTATTGCTAAAGAAAGAAGAGACAGCGTTCCCATGGTACATTGTGGAAAAGGACAACAAAATTTCTGAAGGTGCTTCTCTGTCCACTTCATTGAAAGGTTGCTTAAGGCTTGGGGAAAGCACTATTTAAGTTTTCAGCAGGGAGTTTTAAAATGTTTACCTGCTTGTACTTTGATGGATGAAGGAGAGGAAAAGATGCAGACCAAATGTGCAGCCAAATGTTTGTCTCACCCATTTTGGGATAATACTCCTAAAACTGGTGGTGAAGTTGCTTCAAAAGCTTCATTGTGTCAGTTTGGGTCTTCATCCAGCTGCATAGTCTTTGCTGCAGGAATTTTGTGGAATTGAAACATAGCCAAGCATGTTTCCATTGTACAACTGGCTTTAATTTTTATTTCTTAATCATTGATTCAAACCCATATTTGTATTAAAAAAAAAAAAAAGAAAAAAGAGAAAAGAGAAAGACTTCATGGTCTACCTTCAACTCATTTAGGCAACCGATCTTTTCTTCACCTTGAAAAGCTGCATAAAGTACAACCCAAAAAGAAAACTAGTGGGATGAATATAGAAGGCTGGGAGTGTTTTTCAATGCATATAACATTTAGATTCATGGTCTTTACAAAAAAAGCTCACAAGGAGATTCAGAAGATGTTTTCTCACCATGCAGCAGACAGTCTCAAAGGACAGCAGCAGAGCATGCATATTTTTCCTGTTTTACCATACAGGTCAAAACAATTCTTCTGTTTAGAGGTTTCACCCCATTGATAACAGTTTTAACTGAAAGAAACAAAAATGCCTATGTCTGTTTTTGTGAATCTGAGTAGATGCTGCAGGGTACTCCCTCAGCTTCTATTACTATGACCTTAATGCATGCTTCATGCTTTGAGTCCACTTTTCTTCCCTGTTACTGATTTTATCCCCTTAGTACAAATTCCTGTGTAGCAGGAGTAGTCAATGATAGCCTTGCTCATTAAGCTATCAAGCAGTAAAATCTACTTTTTCACAGTTGCTAAGATAGGGAGGAGATGAGAAAAAGAAAAAACTTGATGCACAATATTTTTGTACACATAATAAATATAAACCTAGAGCAAGTGCACATAAGCCAAGAGAAAAACAACATCAACTATGTTCATGGAGCATCTAGCTTCAGTGCAAGGTGAGAGGAATATTTTCTGCTGTGCCATCAAGATAGTGTGACACTGTATGATAAAGTTTGTTCTTCTGCTCTTACAATCATTCAGCAACAGTGTGTGGCTTCATTGCTTCAATCATCAAGTTATTCATCTTGTGAGGTAAGTTGTCTTTCATGCAAGAAATTGATTTTGTATTTTGTGCATGTTTTCTCTATTTCTTTATAGAGTCTCCAGTTTGTTTTTGAAAAACTGAGTTGGCTTGCCTTTAAATTCACTTGTTTATTCTTAAGATGACGGTGAGAAAAGAACAGCTACCTGACAAGACTGTCTCACAGCACACAGCTTGTGAACATATTACTTGTCTCAGCTGATATAAATAAAAATTGAGAGAAGCTTTCATCATAACTGTACTTCCATGTGCTTTTCCTTGGTGAGAAGCATCATGGGTTGTAAATCAGGACAGTATTTGCAGCCAACTGAAAGAGTTGAAATCAGCTGAACACTTAGAAAGTATCAGTTTTGAAATTATTATCTATATTTTTTTCCCCATAAAGTGCAAGAATAACCCTGGGTAAACCTGGCAGCTTGAAGCCTGAAGAGACAACAGGTTGATCTTTCCCTGATCCCAGTGAGATGGAAGCCTGTAAGAGCTTTCAGGCTGTTCTAGGAAAAGACCAGAACAACAGGTACAATAGGTACCCTGAAACTGGTTCCTTTATGGGTCTTTAAATATCAGGGGGCTTTTCTGCTAAAGTGAGTTAGTTAAAAAATTAGGAATTTGCTGGAATAAGTAAGCATGGCCTGCTGATTAAATTTATAATTATGCTGGAGAAATGCAGACAAGTCAACCTCTCTCCACGCATAATGTTAGAGACAGATACCTTAATCTCACGGCACAGCTTTGTTTTCATACATGAGAAATTTTTGGCAAGGAAAGATTGGTAATTTTTTCTGAAAGGAAAGATTTGCTTATGAGGAGCTGCTTGTGATTGCCTCCCACGTTCACTGCTGTGCTGCTGCTAAGAAATAAAGTTCTGTGGCAACACCCAGAGCTGGAGGAGAAACTGGTTACCAGATGGACTAGCAAAGAAAGCAAGTAGTTACCATAAGAAGCTAAGAGCAAGCAGAGATTGTAAAGGATTTGCTAGCTAATCAGTTACAGCAAATACATGATAAGCACAGGTGAGCTGCTTGACCTGGTCAGTGGAGAAGAGGCAATACAGCTCCTGCTTGAATTGGACAGACCATAGTGGGACCTTTTAACCCAACAACATGAGAGTACAATTTATTTAATGTCATTTGAGCATCTGAGAGCCTCAGGGTAAGTGAGGGCTCACTACTAGAGCAGTTACATACAGCTAAAGAAGAAGGGTTTATGTGGGAACATTTCCCCTGTATTCTGAAATGTATTTTGCTTTTTAGAGAACATGCGCTTTCTCCAAAATGCCATATTATTGTGCTTTCTCTTTTCCCTCTCCAATAAAAACTATTTATTTAAATTTTTGTTTTGTTTTCTGTGTTTATAGCTTATTTTTTGTGAAGTACAAGATACTGTTTACTGAGTGGCCAGATAATGTAGTTGCTCTTCCTGGCTTTCTGGAGAGGGACTAGAGCACTAGCTCTAGAAAAACTGAAAAGCTGTGTCAGTAAGTGCCTGGCAGAAAAGCTACACTTCTAAGATAAACTTACTTTGTGAAAAAAAGGAAAGGTATAGCAGTATGTGTGCTCATCTAATCTGGTGGGAAATAATAATTTGTTGACTGTATCCCCTAGCTTTTTTTAATTAAAATGACTGATAGTTTCTAGCCAGGAGGTGAAAAATCAGTTATTGCTAGTAAGTAACTCTCAATGTGTACACAAATGTTCAGTTTTACTATTTTGGTGGCCAAGTGCATTACAGCTTTTTTTTTTTCTTGCAAGTCCTTTGACAAGTGTCCATGTAATCCCCAGAACTGATCACCTGAAAGGTGCTATGACAAAGTATAATCAACATTTCTAGAAACAGAAAAATTACGTTTTTAAATAGGAAAATATGTTTGCAACAGTTGAACTCTGTCATCATTATGTAATTTTGTTCAATGAAGGTTTCTTAAACCTGGTTTCTACAGTTTTAACAGAAGTTACTGATGAATAGGAATGATATTTCAAAGTGATTATCTTCAAAGAATAAGTATTGCATAAAGCACTTTGACAAAACTGTAGAGGTGCAGTGACAACAAGTGCAACTTTGCTGGAATAAGTAAGCATGAACTGCTGATTAAGCTCATTGGAAACTATTCTCTAGTTTCCTGGGTTTAGCAATGTTAGGGTTAAGTTTTGGGTTTGGTGTTTTGTTTTGGTTTGGTTTGGTTTGATGGTTTGGTCTGGGTTTTGCTTGTGGTTGGTTGTTTTTCCCTTCACAAGAAGCTGAGAGAGACCAGCCAATGGGTATTTGATGCCATACTTATGTCATGTCTACTATATAAGGGAAGGACTGGCCTGGAAAAATGAGGGTGCTTTGAGCAGGTGAGTGTGGCATGGTTCAGGTGGTAGTGGGGCAGGAATGAGACAGGCAGGCTGGGCCGACCCATCACTGTCAGTGCTGCCTTTTGATTCACTCACTTTATATACTATTTCATCAGTATTATTGTTCCCTCTGCATCTGTTGTTAACCCTGTGTTTATCAGCAGTTTTAATCAGTTTCCACAACTTAAAAGCAATAATCCGATGTAACGTTGTATCACCAAAAATTTGTGATTTGTCCTACCCCAGAGATCTCTAGAGGGATGAATGCCTGTTGAAAGGCTGTCACTCTATGTCACTGAGAACATTTTAAAAGTCAGAGAAATTGCAAGTGCTACTTCTGCAAAATCAGTGCAGCATTATGCATTGAAAGCTGCAGAAACATCTACTGTTTGCTCAAGCCTCTCAGCTGCATGAACTAGATATAAAAAATCTTCAGTAACTAAATTCCAAGTGGAAACTGGCGCTGGGAGATGAAAGCTATTTGAATTTATATCACTGAAAGAGTTCATTATTATTCAAAGGCATATTTTTGTATAAAATGCTTAAAAGTGAATCCTAAACAAGACTGTCTCTTTTATATTAAAGAAATTTTGAAATAGGCAGACATATCTATTATTCAATTATGATCAGCAAGAAAAATACTGAGCTTCTTTTTCTGCAGAAAATCTAAAGCAATCTTTTTTTTTTTTTTAAGTCAGTAACAGCACATTTTGGTATGGATGATTTATTTTTCAAATCTTTTTCATTTAAAATTAATTTCATGATCTGAAATGTTCAAGGTCATCAGTGAGAAAAAAAATGTCTGGAATATTGAGGTTTTGTGGGATTTGTTTTTTGTTTGTTTTCCCCCACCCCCAAAATGTCTCTCATAGGATTGTAAAATGCACCTGGTGAGTACCTATGCTTTATAGGCAAATGTGACAGAAGCACAGCCATGATGTGATCACTGAGGTTTAGAGTCATTTGTGACTCATGAATTTATTTCTATAAGGTTCCTCCTACAGCACATGCACAGGGGTAAGTGTCCATTCTGTTTATCATAGAGAGGAATCATAGTCTGAAGATCTCTCTCCCCTATTGCTTAAATGATCACTTATACCAGATTATACTGTGTAGACAGCAAAGGTTAGGTGAAATCAACCTTCCTGCAAACACTTGGAGAGAATAGTTATAGAATCGTGGAATCATTAAGGTTGTAAAAGACCTTTAAGATCGTTGAATACAACCATAACCCAACTATCATGACCACTAAACTATATCCTGACGTGCCACACCTCCATGCCTCTTGAACACATCTGAGGATGGTGACTCCACCACCTCCCTGGACAGCCTGTTCCAAAGCCTTGCCACTCTTTCAATAAAGAAATTTTTCCTAATATTTAACCTAAACCTCCCCTGAGACAAATTAAGCCCATAAAGATCTCTTCTGTAGTGCAGCACATGTAAAATTAAAGAATTCAATGTTTTTTAAATAAAAGTGAAAAAACAATATTATTTTTAAACTTTCTCCTTCTTTGGAGCACATTTCCTGTATCACTATTATCATCGCTGGTATATCTGATAAATAGCAAACTGGATTTATCTGGAAAGCTCTATGTAAATTGTCAGATGAAACTCATTACTCAAATTTCAGTTAAACACCAGAGAGAGATGAGTTTTCTAAATACAAAGTGACAATACAACCGTTCATGACTGTAACCAGTTATGAAAGGGACACTACGTGGTGCAGATGTATTTGAAACACTGAGTGCTTCACAGTATTCTTCTGTGGCTTCTTGAAGACTGTTTTCAGCTCTTACAACTACATCAATACATATTCATTTTGAGGGAAACTAGTGATGTTTCTATGTTGATAAAGGCTGAAAGTTGTTGCCATAGGGATGCTGTCCTCAAAAAGATGTGGATGAAAGGGCTTTTTTGTTGTATCCTTTCTTTTATAGAGATATTTTCTCAGTGCCTAGGCACTCCAGGCACTGTTCCCCACTTATTATATGCCCTGCCTCAAATTACTAGACCAACACTGGGATAGAGTACCCTCAGTTAAATGCCTTTCACATGGCCATAAGATATCATGGATGTGCTGATTTTCACACAGAAGCTCCATAAGTGAGGTGAGCTACAGGAGTGTGGCATATAATAACAGTAAGTTGTTTTGGTCTTGGTAGGAAATGAAGTGGGTGACCTTGTGGCATGCATCTTTCCCCGAGTTCTTGCACTGAAGAGACGTCTTAACTTCAAGGTTCCTGTCACCACTATTTGGAGAAAGCCTTTCTGTCTCTCACAGCTGGGTATTCTGCTTTTATGGGAGATGGGCACTGAAGACCATTCCTGAAGATTCCCTCCAAGAGCAGGGGTCTTGATTCAATTACAAATTCAAGATTCATGGCAGCAGTTGGCCACAGCACATGACAGTTTTCTTTGGTCCCTGAGTTCAGAGGGAAAAAAAGAGAAGCTGAAATCTTGGGCGTGAGTTTTGATTCTTCTATTTTGATTGGACTGCTATGCACAAATGAAGACTTCTCAGGGGTGTTCTGAGGAGGACTAACAGCTGACTGATGGGCCACTTTCTGTATAAACCCTTTCTCTTCTTGTGAACTCAGCAATTGAAAGAATGTAGCAAAAGAGTCAGAATTCCTGTGTCAATTAATAAAAAAATTTTAGTTGGTGCAGATGTCCTGGGTTGATTTGTATATAAAAATGTTTGTTCTAAAGCTGTTAGCAATAATCTCATATGACTGTGACTAGGGCACCCTGTTCTAGAATAAAACCCTAAACCCAGAAGATGTCCTTTGTATCACATGCTGCAAGAGTCTAAAGGCACATCAATAACACATAGAATCAAATCATCTTCTCTCTTCATCTCCTAAGTAGGGTAATTGGGAGTATAATGGAAGTCAGCAGAGAGCTGCACCTCTGTGATGGATGAAATGTCTTTCCAAGAAAAGTGATATAGGAAGTTGTATTGAAAATCATAGAATAATAGAATCACAAATTCACAGAATCATTTTGGTTGGAAAGGGCCTTTAAGATCATTGAGTTCAACCATTAACAGTGTAAAGTCTACCACTAAAACATGTCTCTAAGTGCCACATCTACACCTTTGGAAAAAAAGGGGAGGTAATGCGTGAAATGTTTAAGGAGGTTTCTAGGTCATGTAGGAAAAAACTTAGACAGGCAAAGGCCCATTTAAAACTTAGACTGGCCATTACTGTGAATAAAAAATGTTTTTATAAATATATTAATGGCAAAAAGAGGGTCAAATACAAGCTCCACTCCTCAGTGGAATATAGTACCAAAAGATGAGGAAAAGGCAGAGGTACTTAATGTCTTCTTTGTGTCAATTTTCAATGGAAGGATAAGTTTTCTTCCAGACAACTGGCCTTCTGAGCTGGCAGATGGAATCAGGAAGCAGTATATTACCCCTGTAATCCAGGAGGAAGAAGTTAGAGACCTGCTGAGCCACTTGGATCCCCACAAGTCTATGGGACCAGATGGGATCCCTCCTAGGGTGCTGAGAGAGCTGGCAGATGAACTCAGGTTATGGAAGAAGGAGCTGCCCATTGTGAGTGAAGATCCAGGTGTATGACCATCTAAGAAAGTGTCCATGGGACTTGATGAGATACACCCATGGGTGCTGAGGGAACTGGCAGATGATGTTGCTAAACCCCTCTCTATTATATTCCAAAAGTCATGGCGGTCTGGGGAGGTGCCCACTGATTGGAAAAGGGGAAACATAATTCCCATTTTCAAAAAGGGAAAGAAGGACAACCCAGTCAGTCTCACCTCTGTGCCTGGTAAGGTCATGGAGCAGATCCTCCTGGAGGCACTGCTGTGGGAGAAGAATAATGAAGAGGTGATTTGGTACAATCAGCACAGGTTCACCAAGGGCAAATCCTGCCTGACAAACCTGGTGCAACCTTCTATGACAAGGTCACAACATTAATAGATGAAGGCCAAGCAACTGATATAATTTACCTGGACCTGAGCAAAGCCTTCAGTACTGTCCCACATGACATCCTGGTCTCCAAGATGGTAAAGTCTGGGTTTCATGGATAGACCACTTGGTGGATAAAGAACTGGCTTGATGGCCAGACCCAAAGAGTGGCTGTCAATGGGTCCATGTCCAAGTGGAGGCCAGTGACAAGTGGAGCCCTTGCCCCCACTTGCCCTCTCCTATATATAGTAGTGGGCATGGTCAGTATGGTATCAAATATCCCACTGGCTAGTTCAGTTGGCTATCCCAACTGTGGCCTTTCCCAGCTTCTTGTGAAAATGAATCCTGTCCTAGCTGAACCTAAGACAGTAATTAAGTATCTTTGTAACAGGCTCCTTTTTAACCATTGTACTGAAATTTCCTAGCCAACTCACTTGTTTGCATTTGGAAAAATCTTCTGTCTTTGAATGACTGAATTAGGAAACCAAACTAGAAAACATTTACTAGTCAATATACAAGATAAAAAATTGGCCAAGCCAATGTATTAAAGCATCAAACTTCTGAGGTAAGTTGTAGCAAAGAAACAAATGAAACCATGCATAGTGCCATATCTTGAGTAATAAACCAGAGGAACTAAATCTTTTAATTTTATATGAGCATTCAAAGTTGACATATTATCTTCCATTTTTTTTCCTTCTCAAAAGGAAAAGTTAAACAAAAATAACAAATTTGCAGGGCAAATGAACTGCCAACCTGTGATGATTTTGTTTTCAAAGCATTAAGGCCAAGCTATTTGCATTCATCTATGATAAAGTGGAAAAAGGATGTGTCAACAAGTCATAAAAAGAACGAATTATTGTGTCATCACATAACACAGAAGGCTATGCCCTACAATAACAGCTTATGATGAGATAATAAAATAGAAAGCAGTGTATGAAGAGAACTAAATTCTGTGCAATAGTAGTAATAAAGGATTTTAATATTAGCAAGTTATTAGAAGACAAGGAAAAGAACTTGGTACTCAATGACATGATGTCAAAAAGCAGTATCTGTAAGAATAAACTGAACAAAAGAGCTGAGATGCTTGCTGAGTATTAATAAAACCAACAAGCATCCTAAAGACAGAAAAAATGCAATTTGAGGAGAAGGAAACTGTGATTAAATGAAAGTAAACAAGCTTGAACAAGGAGGAAAGGTCTTTCTATAAATGGCTTTAGTCTGGGAATGTGTCCTGAAGAAATGAAATAGTTATATAAGACTGTCAAAAGGCACCATTAAACCTATTACTGATAAACTCAGCTCAGCTACCACATAATCAAAGTGTGCTAAAAGACTCTTTTTGATGGTACTGGTATTAGAAGATATCATCAGACTCAGCTGCTATTGTCTTTAACAGAACCATAAGTAACATGATGTGAAATGTGCTCACTAGATCTACGTGGTGCTCATCATCACTGAGGTTTGTTCTGTAATGTTGCTTTTAAACAGGCTGTTTATTTCATTAAATAGTTATAAAGAAATGCCATGTAATGAGAAAGCTCTGATTTATCCTCCAAGTAGCTGACAGATAACTCAGAATTACCTCAGTCTTTCATCTCTCAGCTATGTTTTTTTTATCTTTTTGTTAATGTCAGTGAATAAACTAAAAAAACCCCCAAACCCTTAATTCAAATGCAGTTCAAATCCCTCATAAATCTGTCATTTACTTCCACCAACCATATAATGCACTGTATCAAATTATTCTCATTGTTTATGATCTGTAGTGGAAAGTGAAAGTTAAAACAAAAATCATTACAAGGTTGAGATTATGTTCATCTGTATTCTTCTGAGGTAACTGTGAAAAGTGAATCCATAGCAATTAGCAATGAAGCATTAAAGAATAGCAAGAATTTAATCCAAATTACCTTTGCAAAGAGATACAAAGCTGAAGATCTTGAAACTGAAATACATCAGTCTTCTGAGTGAATTGGTGCAAATAATGTGCTGATGGAAGGTCTTAGAAGATAAATGACTGTCAAAGACAGTGTTTGCTTATTAATTTATTTATTTTTAGTTCTGTATTCAAAGAATTATTCTGTTTAAAAGCAAAGAAGCTATTTCTCTCTCTCTCTTTTTTTTTTTTTTTTTTTACTTAATTTAAAGTTTAACAGATTTAAGGTGGCATACAATGGTTTATTTTGTTATTATTTTAGGGATGTATTTTAAAACATGGCAAAACAAAACTATTTCTCTGCTTATTTCTGAACCACAGTATAGGTTCATTTTCTGTAATTGGTCATAGTCTCCTTTGACTTAAATTGGAACTTAGGTTCGCAGTATCACAGTACATCAGAGGTTGGAAGGGACCACAAGAGATCATCAGGTCCAACCCTCTTGCCAGAGCAGGATCCCTTAGGGCAGTCTACACAGCAATGCATCCATGCATCTCCAGAGAGGGAGACTTCACAACCCCCTGGGGAGCCTGTTCCAGTGCTCCATCACCCTCACTGTAAAGAAGTTTCTCCTCATGTTGAGGTGAAATCTTCTATGTTCAAGTTTGAAAACATTGTTCCTTCTCTTATCACTGTGAACCACTGAAAAGAGCCTGGCCCCCTCCTCCTGACACCCACCCCTCAGATATATATAGACATTGATCAGATCCCCTCTTGGTCTTCTCAAAACTATATAGCCCCAGGGATCTGATTCTCTCTTCATAAGGGAGATATGCTAAAGTCCCCTAATCATCCTCATGGCTCTCCATTCGATTCTCTCCAGCAGGTCTCTGTCTCTCTTGAACTGGGGAGACCAAAACTGGACACAGTATTCCAGGTGTGGTCTCACCAGGGCAGAATAGAGAGGTAGAAGAACTTCCCTTGACCTGCTGAACACACCTTTCTTGATACATCCCAGGATCCCATTGGCTCTCTTGGCCACAAGAGCACATTGTTGTTCCATGGAGAACTTGCTGTCCACCAGCACTCCAAGGTCTTTCTCTGTGAAGCTGCTTTCCAGCAGGGCAGCCCCTAACCTGTACTGGTGCCTGTTGTTATTTCTCCCTAGATGTTGGACCCTGCAGTTGTCCTTATTAAACTTCATGAGGTTTGCCTGCACCCAGCTCTCTAGCCTGTCCAGGTCATGTTGGATGGCTGCACAGCCTGACGGGGTGTCAGCCAACCCCTCCAGTTTTGTATCATCAGTGAACTTGCTGAGGGTACTCTCAATGCCCTCATCCAGATCGTTGATAAAGATATTGAACAAAACTGGACCCAGCACTGATTCCTGGGGGACACCACTTGCCACAGGCCTCCAAGTTGACTCTGTCCCATTGATGTCTCCAAGTTGACTCTGAACTCTGTTGTGGAGCCAGTTTTCAATCCACCTCACTGACCAGCCATCTATGCCACATCTCCTGAGCTTTTCCATGAGTATGTTATGGGAGACTGTATCAAAAGCTTTACCGAAGTCAAGATATATGACATCCACTGCTCTTCCCTCATCTGTCCACTTGGTCATAACTTCATAGAAGGCTATCACATTAATTAGACAAGATTTTCCCTTGGTAAATCCATGTTGGCTACTCCTGATAACCTTCTTGTCTTCCATGTGGTTAGAGATGACCTCTGGGATGAGCTGCTCCATCATCTTTGCAGGGATGGAGATAAGGCTGACAGGTCTGTAGTTGCCTGGGTACTCCTTCTTGCCTTTTTTGAAGACTGGAGTGACATTTGCTTTCTTCCAGTCCTCAGGCACCTCTCCTGTTCTCTATGACTTTTCAAAGCCAGCTCTCTTAGTACTCATTGATGTACCCCATCAGGGCCCATGGATTTGTGTGTCTTCAGATGGTATAAGAAATCTCTAACCCTGTCCTGACTAACCAGTGGAATGTCCACATCTCTCCAGTTCTGCTCCCTTGCTTCTAGAGACTGAAGTTCCTGAGGGCTGCTCTTAGGAATGAAGACTGAGGCAAAGAAGGCATTCAGCAGCTCTGCCATCTCTGCATCATCAGTTATTGTATCTCCCCTCTCATTTAGCAGTGGGCCCACCTTTTGCCTGCTCTTCCTTTTACCATTGATGTATTTGAAAAAACTTCTTGTTCTCCTTCTGGTGAGATTCAGTTCCAGGAGAGCCTTGGCTTTCCTTGTTGCATCTCTACATTCTGTGGCTACATCTCTATAATCCTCCCAATTAACCAGTCCTTTTCCCACATATTGTAAACCTCCTTTGTGTTTTTGAGTTTTACTAAAAGTTCCTTGCTTATCCATGTAGGTCTTCTGCTTGCCTTACTTGATTTTTTTTCAAGGGCATACATTTCTCTTGCACTTGGAGGAGGTAATGTTTGAACATTAACCAGCTCTCTTGGGTCCCCCTTCCTTCCAGAGCCCTAGTCCACTGGATATTTCTAAGTAGAGTCTTGAAGAGGGGAAAATTTGCCCTTTTAAAGTCCAGGGTTGATATTTTACTTATCACCCTGCTTCTTTGTCTATTGATATTAAAGTCTAACAGGTCATGGTCACGGCAACCAAGATTACCCCCAACCCTGACATCTACAACCAGTCCTTCTTTGTTTGTTACTATCAGGTCCAGCACTGCACTTCTCCTTGTTGGTTCTTCAACTACTTGCAGGAGAAAGTTGTCACCAATGCACTGCAAGAACCTTTTGGACTGTTTGTGCTTGGCTGTGTGATCTTTCCGATTAATATCCAAGTGGTTGAAGTCACCCGTAAGCACCGGGGCACTTGATCTTGAGGCTACTTCTCTCCTCTCTTATATGCTGCCACAGGTATTTAGACAATTTATTGTAAGTGAACTGTATCCTGCATTTTCATCATATTTAAATTTAGTAGGATGAACTACATCCCATTCCTACTTTAAGATGGGATAAATTACTTTTTAATGAGTCTTTTGTGAGGACATAATCAGGTGGATAGATGCTGGTAGAGCAGTGGATGTGGTTTACCTTGGTTTCAGTAAAGCATTTGATGCCAGACTCCCACAGCATTCTTGAAGCTAAACTGAGGAAGTGTGGACTGGGTGGTAGTGAGGTGGATTGAAAATTGGTTGAAGGAAAGAAGTCAGAATGTTGTGGTCAATGGGACAGCGCCTAGTTGAGTCCTTCAGGGGTCAGTACTGGGGCCAGTGCTATTCAATATATTTATCACAGTCTGGATGAGGCAACACTGCACTGTCAGCCAATTCGCTGATGACACCAAACTGGCTGGAGTGGCTGACACACCGGAAGGTTGTGCTGCCATTCAGCAAGACTTAGACAGATTGGAGAATTGGGCAGGGAGAAATTGAATGAAATTCATCAAGGGCAGGTGTAGAGTCTTGCACTTGGGAAAGAACTACCCCAAGTGACCTGTAGGAGAGCAGTGAAAGTGAAAAGGACCTGGGGTTCCTAGTGGACAACAGGAGGAACCAGCAATGTGCCCTTGTCGTCAAGAAGGCCAATGGCATCCTAGGGTGTGGCTAGCATGTCAAGAGAGTTACTCCTCCCCCTCTATTCTGCACTGGTGAGGCTGCATCTGGAATACAGTGTCCAGTTCTGGGCCCCTCAGTTCGAGAAGGACAGGGAACTGCTTGAAAGAGTCCGTTGTAGAGCCACAAAAATGATTAAGGGAGAGGAGCATCTTCCTTATGAGGAGAGACAGAGTCTCTTAGCTGGGAGAAGAGGAGACTGAGGGGTGACCTCATCAATTTTTATAAATATGTAAAGGGCAAGTGCCAAGAGGATGGAGCCAGGCTCTTCTCAGTGATACACAATGACAGGACAAGGGGCAGTGGGTGAAAGTTGAGGCATAGGAAGTTCCATGCAAACATAAGGAAAAACTTTCTCATTGTAAGGGTGACAGCACAGAAACAGGCTGCCCAGAGATGTTACAGAATCTCCTTCTCTGGAGACATTCAAAACCCACCTGGATGCAGGATGTGTGACCTACTGTAGGGTGGTTGGACTAGATGACCTTTCGAGGTTGCTTCCAACCCCTAATATTCTGTGATTCTGTGATATTATGAGAATTTTCCTCTATTTACTTCTGTGTCAAGATATTACGTGAGATCTCACAAAAAGTGACTCTATGAGGATAAATATTCCCCTATCAGGATGAACCTGATAGGGTTCCTGTTCCAAGCTACATGAAATTATTGATATGACTTCATTTTGTACAAGGGAGAAATTGAACACAACCCTCTGTGTAATGTTCCAAAAAGCAAGACTACATGCGCTTATCCGAACAATGAACCCAAACATCAAGAAGTAAGGAAAGATCCTGAACCCTGATCTTGCATGTACTAGCTCAATACTTTTGTTATTGGGTAACTGTGCAAAAGATGGGAACCATCATATCAGTATTCTTAAATATATATTTTGGGGCATAAAATAAGTCTCTTGATCTTTTTTTCAGTGAATCCAACCTTCCTTCCCTTGAATTTCTAGATGATCAAGCACAATTTTTTTGTTTAAAGATTATGTTATTATGAAAAAAAACCCTGATATTCATCAGAAATATTGCAATAGTAGATCAGAGCTGACTACCTATTGGCTAATTTTTCCTCCATGTGATCAAAATTTTTGCACGTTATAACCCGCTACTCAACTTTTCTTTATTACTTTTGAAATGTGATTTCACTGTGTAAAATATTTCATAAATTCATTTCACTGAAAAGCATTACCTTAGATGGAAAGAGCATGAGTGTGCCATGCGATGGGTGCATGCAGTTGTTTACCCCTTAGGAGACAGGTTGGCACCTGGGCCTTTGTCCTCCTCTACTGAAAGGAGGGTGGAAGGGGGGGCTTACCAAAACATGTTGGGACAAGTTTGCTGGTATCTGGGGTTATAATTCCGGGCATGTGGTGCCTTCGCCACAAGCAGTCAGTCCTTTTATTATATTTGGATGCTTGCTCAAAGAAAAATACCACACCATGAATTGCTAACATCACTTCCCACAGTAGCTATGGGCTCCTTGGAGTTCTTTTGGCCAAGTACCAAACTAGCTCGTCTCTGCTATGCTTGTGACATTTTGTTTGATCACATCATAAAGTTGTAAGGTGGCGGAATGTATACATGACACTATAATAAAGTGTTATCCTTTAATGGCTCCCAGATGCTTGCCTATAGTTTTTTCTGGTAGTAAAGAGAATGTGTTGACTTGATGTGATCTTGTGTTTATATTGTCTGCTTGAGTCTATGTGGCATGTCATGTTCTTTCCTCCTCTACTTTCATAGAATCAGTAAAACAAGTGTTGTCTTCAGGGTTTCTTCCTCTATGGGAAACACATGCTGAGTCCATTATGCACTAAGATCAAGCGATAATACAAGCTGAGGTAAAAAGAATATCTATGAGGGAAAATCAGTCAGTGGTTTCTGTGTTATGTAAAATCACAAAATTCCCTGGGGCTGCTGATGTTTACCTCCAGAGAGTTTTGGAGTAATTAGAACTCTAAATACTCAAGTTTGTACAACCATTCAGAAAAAAAAAAAAAAAGTGCATGGTGCTTGGGATCTGATTCTTTATTGCTTCTTATTTGGTGCTGTTATTTATGATGGTTAGGACAGGTGTAAACAGCAAGTACTGTGACTACATTTTTTGCTTATATTTTGCATGGTTGTAAATCACCAGCTGAGGCAACATTAAATGCCACAGGGCAGTAGATAAATGAAACTGTTTTTGTTTTGTTTTTTAATCTAGGTAAGAGTGCCTGTTGAACTAAGGCTGAAAATCAATCAAGAAAAAAAAATCAGTTGGAATAGTCTAACAATTATTAAAATGAAAATGTAATGTTAGCAGGTTTTCATTGTTTACTCTGTCATGAGACTCCATGTAAAATTTTGGAATATGTTGAAATGCCCTTCAAGCCCAAGTACTCTTTCAACAGCAGTACAGACATTTAGGCCCAGACTATTTACCCTTGTCAAAGCACTTTACAGTGTGCACAATTTATTCTGTCTGTTATAAAAGCATCTTCCAGCATAGTGATCGCCATCAAGAATGTGACCTGTGATTGAAAAGAGAAGCTTCCATTATACAAACAGCCAAAACAGTACAAGCTGCCAAAACAAAGTTTATGCTGAATTAGCTAATTTTTCTTGAAAGGGCTGGAAGAGATCATATTAGTGGAGGAATTGTTAGGTGACCCAGAATACCATTGGGACTGAAGTTTTCCTAGTTCAAGGAAAAATAGTTCCATAACTTTCATTCTGCATGTCCTCTTTCTACAGAAGCGCAGAACTGCGAAGGTCTACTGTGCAAGAGCCAGTCAGGGCTGTGGGCCTTCAAGTTTACCTCTGAAATACCTATGTGTTATGCACATGGTCCTACAGAGACCCACATCCCATGATGATATAGCTCCCCATGCACAACCTCTGAGGTACTTTGGAAGGAAATCTACACAGCTAGCACCCTGAATAAATTGTAGCCTGAATTCAGATTGCTGATGGGAAAAACTGTCCTGAGAGGCACAAAAAACCAAGAACAGGGACAAGTCTAGATGCCACCTGCTTTGTATCAAAGAATCATAACTCACAAACAATTCAGGAAGGTAATTTTATCCACTGAAGAGCCACAGATGATGATGACACAACATTTATAACTATGTTTAAAAATTACCACTTTTTGATGGCAGAAACAGTAATATTCTGCTGCTCTAACAAATATATGTGCTGAGAACACACATCAAGGGAACAAGAAATGGACTCATTTCACTTCATCTCTTGAAGAAAGACTGAGAAAACTGGGGCTGTTTAGTCTTGAGAAGGATGAGAGAGGATCTTTTTAATGTCTACAAGTATTTGAGGGGTGGGTGTCAAGATGAAGGTGACAGTCTCTTTTTGATGGTGCCTAGTGATAGGACAAGGAACAACAGGTATATGCTGGAACACAGGAGGTTCCACCTCAACATGAGGAAAAACTTCTTTATTGTGAGGGCAACAGATCACTGAAACAGGCTGTCCAGAGAGGTTGTGGAGTCTCCTTCTCTGAAGAAACTAAAAAATTGCCTGAATGTTTTTCTGCGTATCCTGCCCTGGGTGATCCCGCTTTGGAAGTGGGGTTGGACTCAATGATCTCTAGAGATCCCTTTCAACAGCTAATGTGCTGTGATTCTGTGATTCTTCTACATTTAAAATGGAAGACTGTAAGTACTTTCTACCCATAGCACTGAACATGTGCAAAAGATTATGACCTTGTAAGGAACAGCATAGCAATGATCTAATGATCAAGACTGTCAGCAACAAAAGAGAGAGGAAGATCACGAGCTGTATTTTCATTTGAAATACCTGCATGAGACAGTTACTTGATAAAATATTTATCTGAAGAAATAATTAATAACACATTAAAAAAGGGAAATAGTTAATGCCAGCCCCATGTGATGACAAGGAAATTGGGTTGGAACTTCATGTTCCACCAGGGGACATATTTGATTGAAATTTGTAGCCACATAGAGTATGGTTTGAACTGTGTATAACTATTGACTTAGTATTATTGTCATGCTGATTGAATAATCATCATTATCCAGAACCACCAAAATACACCTTATGTGAATTCTGAGGTTTAATAAAGATGTAGTCAGTGGAGAAAGATAATTGGAAGGAACTGTTTTAGTTACTTAATTGCTGTAAATAATAGGACCAGTGATAAAATCTGCAGAATCAGATGTCACAGTAGAAAAGTGTCCTAAACACTGGAATTTGACACTTAAGAATTCTTACCTGTGGCCTCTCCATCAATGTGTACCTCTGTACAGTCACATATGAATGTAGCCCTTTAAAAATGCCAAACGTAGGGTTTAGCTAAAATCTGTGGACTGCAATCGGCAAGGTTTTTAATATAACCTTTTAAAAGGTCTTATAGTCATCATTATAAATTAAAAACTGACTTTGAGATCCCATTAGGAAGATGTGGAGAGAAAAGTCAATAATTCTCGGATTTTTACTTCTGTTTGTGGTTTTAATGCCTCTGTCTGAGGCAGATGAATGAAAAAGGGCCAGTGATTATCCTGTGCCCTGGGGCAAGGTAGACTGTTTAGTTCACATCCCTGATGTTTTGGACCTTCTCCACATCAGGTTTGTCCTGAAGAGAGCTGGCTGGAGCAGTAGATAGTACAGACAGGGAAAGAATTATCCATCAGGGTGAATGATTTGTGATCAATCTCATTCCATGGCCCTCTTTTCTATAATGCAGTGTATGGGTGCTCAGAGACCTTAATTAGAATAGTGAGATAATTTTAGTGGATGTATTTTCAAAAAGGTGCACGATAATTCTAGTGAGTTCACAAAAAGTGTCAGATAGCTGGAGAGCCAAAAATAATACAAATCATGGGAACACTTGAAAAAACAGCTTATTTGCCTTTTTAAAAAGGAGAGTTAGAAAACAACGTGATTATAATGCATAAATACCCAGAGAAGGAAAGTAGACTGATCTAAAAGACTTCACAAATAAATGAGAAAAGACACAGCAAGAACCAGTTATTTGAGTTGAAGCCAAACACACTCAGACTTTAAGTGAGACTATGAATTATTAATAGTAAGCTCATCAAACAAGGAGTACATTGTTATTCTACCAAAGCAAGCACTGGATTTTTACCTTTCTGTGGCTTCAGAACACGACTTTTCAAGAAGATATGATGTAGTTGTATGCAAGATTTTGTTTAGTTATGAAAAGGATCAGTTGAAATATAATCACCAGATTATATCCAGATAATCAGTTTAAATAATCTAACAGGTGACCTTTGGCCTTTATTTCTATGGATCTAAGCATTAATATTAATTGGAAATTATCAAGTTCAGTGAATAATTTTGGTAAGATTTACTTTGCATTGGTCTAGATAACAGATTAAAATATACGAAGAGCTAAAAAAATAATTATAAAGTAAATAATACATGACTTGCAATATGACTATATTCTCCTTAAAACATTATGAGTGAACACATTTCAAAGGATATTTAATGTTTTTGGGAAGCATTACCCTGACAGCAAAAGAGGATTTTTTCCCTACACTGAAGGCAGGTAACAGCTATGATGGCTGGGTTTTGTTTAGCATATGTTCTATTCCTGAACTGACAATAGGAGACAGCTAAATTAAGTGCTTAATTTTGGTTTGTATACTCAGTCTAGACACAAATGGGATTTCACTAGGCACATATATACTGTCAGATTGATTTGCTTCTTGTTTTACTTTGAGAACATAGCTCTGCCAATAACCTACACAGTGCCCATGTTAATTCAGCCATGGATTCCAAGTAGTGAACTAAACACTAGAAATCTGGATACGGAAGAAAGAGTAGTTTGTTGTTGGGGTTTCATTACACAAAGAGCATTGATATGAACCAGTGCCTGAACTTGTCCTAACCAGAGTTCCATCTGTGCCTTCAATGAAAGGTCAGTATAGATGGACTTCAGGCAGCTAAAAATTCAGTCAATAGGGAATGTATTAACTATATTTAGGGAACATAGTTATAATTAGATCTATAGTGAAACAGTGTCAGACAAAACAATTGCATCAATTTAATTTATAAAAATAAAGGAAAAGACCACCAACTTCATGTATTTTAGGGTCAGAAGTCACTGTTTGATGTCTTGGTTATTATAGGTCACAGGACTTTTATGAATTAATTAGCATTGACTTCTATGGGACTAAGACCTTTACTGTTTGGGTTTTCCCTGTTACATGTAACTACTGAAATCAGCAGATCAGAAAAAAAAAAAAAAGGTATTTTTTCAGTTCTTTCACTTTGAACTTTTCAATGTTATTTGCAGTCCACTGCCTCTATGTCATATGCTGGTATAAAAGGAGCTCATGTGCCCTTTCTCATTTAGGCTTTGCAAGAGCATAATTCCTATTAGCTCCAAGTAACTATGTAACTATGTGAAAATAAAAACTATAGTAAGCTGATATTCCCACAGAGAAAGGAAGGGAGAGGAAAAGGAATGAGAGAGAAAAGAAACAGAATGAATGTATTTACTTTTGCTTCAGGATCAACTTTGCCAACTAATGGGATAAACAGGTGTGAAAAAAAACGCTCTCATCTGGTTTAAAAGGTCATTACAGTGGATAACTAACTACTTTTTAGAAAATATTCTTCCTTCACATTTTCAAAGGAAACTAAAGTCTTCAGTTTGCAAAAACTGGGTATCTATGTGACAATATATGAATACGGAAATCATGTGTATGAGAGTTCTTTTTCCCAGGTATATTCCCTTTGCCTCTGCAGATCTATAATCTGTATCTGGTCAAATTACTTTTTCATTTATTGATTACTATTGCATATATATTGCTTCAATTATTAAAAAAAAAATTGTGAATAAATCTAACACTTGGAATCCACCACAATCTGTAGCAACTAATTCCACATATTAATTATGTACCGTGTGAAAGCATTCCTTCTTTGTTTACTTTCCTCCTCCTCATTTACTTGATCATTAAACTTTATGGCCTGGTTTATTTGGTCATCTCTTATACTGAAGCATTTTCTTTTCTTATTGGATCTGTGTGGGGTAGAGTCATTTTTCCTCATAGCAACACATATGGTGTGGTGGTTTGGATTTGTGATCAGAATAGTGGTGATAACACACCAATGCTTTAGATATTGCTCAGCAGTGCTTACACAACTTTGAGGCCTTTCTATAACTGCCCTGCCAGTGAGTAGTCTGGGGATCAGAAAGAAGTTGAGAGGGGACTCAGCCTGAACAGATGACCAAAAGGATATTTCATGCCATGTGATGTCATACTCAGCAATAAAACCTTAGGAAAAGGAGGAGTGAGAGGGGACATTCCTAGTTATGATGTTCATCTTCTCAAGTAACAATTAAGTGTGCAGTGTTCTCCTTTACTGGAGATGGCCAAACACCTGCTTGGCTATGGATAAAAATCCCTTGTGGATAAATCTCTTATTTTGCTTTGCTTGTGCAGGCAACTTTTCTTCCCTTAGTAAAATGTCCTTTCCTTGAATCATGAGTTTTCAGCTTTTGCTCTTCTGATTTGCTCCCTCATCCTGGTGGAGGTGGTGAGCACCTAGTTGTTGACTGGATGTCTGGGTCTGGAGGGTGAGAGAGACTGGGTTCTTTTTTGAACATTCCTGTGTTGTGAACTTAAATGGCAAACGAGGTCAAATATCAAAAGCAAGCCTATTTATTTACAGAATAAAGTGGACAGAACAGAAGAAGGGAGAAAGACAGGGGGAGAAAATGTGTCTTTTTCTCTGAGTTACTAAGGCTCAGTGCTTTTATTCAGTTAATTGCAGCTCCCCCTGGCCCACATCCTAGTCACATTAATGATGCAACTGTCAGGTGTGCTATCAGTGGGCAGAGCTGACCCATCAGACAGGTCATTCACAGCAATCTTATCTTTTTGTTGGACATTCTAGAGGATCTTTTCACCATGCCCTCCCTGGAAAGCTGTTGTCTGGGCAAGGAGCAAAGGTGTTTTTTATCTATGTTGATTCACATCAACAGATACAAGATTTAGTCTCTTACACTGGGGCAATTCACTGCAATTGTCTCTGAGAGTTTGCTGTCATTCTTCATGAACAGGCTATTACATTTTGAGATGTGGGAACGAGATCTGCAAATAGTTTGCAAGATGCAGGTGCATCACAAAATTGGATGTTGAAATAATTTTGTCCTTGGTTGTGTTACCTATTTATTTCTTAATGATTTCCAGCATTTTGCTTTCCTGTCTGATAGCTGCTGATAATTTTCATAGATTATCTATTATAGGTCAAAGATACTTTTTCCCCTCACTGGTAATTAACTAGTTCAGAACTCAGTACTCTGCATGCAGTTTAGAGTTGTTTTTTCCCTCATGGGAATAATTTTGCTTTTATCAAGACAGCATTTCATCTTCTGTTTTCAACATTACCTTAAACTTCCTGTAAAGTGTCAGTGGACCAAATAGTAGCTATAGGGTACTCTTGAGAAATACTATTCCATACCAAGCAAACTGATAAATCCCAGTAAGAAAAAGTGTTTCAGGAAATTGAAATAGATTTTCCAGAAAGCTATGATAAAGATTTTTTTTTGGTACAGCTATTCTCAGGGAAAACCATATATAAGTGACAATGATTTTTACTGACAGAAGAAGGTGATGTTTCACTTTGACCTCAAAACTTGTGACTATTATCTCAAGGTATTTAAAAAGCAGCTTGTATTAGCCAACTGTAGTCATCTAAAAATGAGTGGACAGCCTTGTGACATTAATTAGCTGTGTTACATGCCTTTGGCTTGAGAAGTATGGTCACTTTGAGCTATATTTGTCTGACACTAATGCCTGAGTTCAAGACATAACTAAATACAGAATGGACATATACACGAGGTCATCACTTACTGAGGTAAAATGGAGAGGAGAAAATTAATTCCTCCTTAAAAACATTGGGAAAGTTATTGTTAATCGAACATATCAGACCTTAGAAATATGCTGCTACTAATACATGCAAACATGATTTCAATTATTATTTTAACAATTCTTCCAATTTAAACTGAATGTATTTAAAATGAAATCGTCTCACCCATTGGTGATTGATTTGTGATGCATGCAAAATTAGTTATTTATTCTGTTGCCAGAATGGACTAAATAATCAAGTCACAGTTAAAGTCTGTATCAATCAAGAACAAAACTCAGGAGTGTAACTTAGTATGTATGATGGTTTTTGCTGAGAAGACCACACACATGTAGAGACAGTGATCTAGAAATCTTTCGGCTCTAATATTCTGCTTTTGATCAGAAGAGCAAAAGGTCAAACAAAGTGCATTGGAAGAGGAGAAAATATGCAGTAAGCCTTTACTTCAGGAGGGGCAGGTCCTGCCTGCCCAACCTGATCTGTTTTTATGATCAGGTTACCTGCCTGATGAATGCAGGGAAGGCTGTGGATGTAGTCTACCTGGACTTCAGCAAAGCCTTTGACCCTTTCTGCCACAAGAATCTCCTGGCAAAGCTGGCAGCTCATGGTTTGGACAGATTCACTATGAAATTGGTCAAGAACTGGCTGGAGGGCTGGGCCCAGAGAGTGGTGGTGAATGGTGCCACATCCAGCTGGCAGCCTGTCACTAGTGGTGTCCCCCAGGGACCAGTGCTGGGCTCCATCCTATTCAATATCTTTATTGATGATCTGGATGAAGGAATTGAGTCCATCATCAGTAAGATTGCAGGTGACACCAAACTGGGAGCAGCTGTTTATCTGTTAAGAGGGTAGGAGGGCTCTGCAGAGGGACCTTGACAAGCTGAACAGATGGACAGAGTCCAATGGCATGAGATTTGACACATCTAAGTGCTGGGTTCTACACATCAGCCACAACAACCCCATGCAGTGCTACAGGCTGGGGACAGAGTGGCTGGAGAGCAGCCAGGCAGAAAGGGACCTGGGAGTACTGGTTAACAGTAGGCTGAACATGAGCCAGCAGTGTGCCCAGGTGGCCAGGAGAGCCAATGGCATCCTGGCCTGCATCAGGAAGAGTGTAGCCAGCAGGACAAGGGAGGTTATTTTTCCCCTGTACTCAGCATTGGTCAGGCCACACCTTGAGTACTGTGTCCAGTTCTGGGCTCCTCAATTCAGGAAAGATGTTGAGGTACTGGAACCTGTCCAGAGAAGGGCAATGAAGCTGGTGAGGGGCCTGGAACACAAACCCTATGAGGAGAGGCTGAGGGAGCTGGGGTTGTTTAGCCTGGAGAAGAGGAGGCTCAGGGGTGACCTCATTGCTGTCTACAACTGCCTGAGGGGAGGTTGTAGCCAGGTAGGGGTTGGTCTCTTCTCCCAGGCAACCAGCAGCAGAACAAGAGGACACAGTCTCAAGTTGTGCCAGGGGAGGTATAGGCTGGGTATTAGGAAGAAGTTCTTCACAAGGAGGGTGATTGCCCATTGGAATGTGCTGTCCAGAGAGGTGGTGGAGTTGCCATCACCGGAGACGTTCAAGAGAAGACTGGATGAGGCACTTAGTGCCATGGTCTAGTTGATTGGTTAGGACTGGGTGATAGGTTGGACTGGATGATCTTGGAGGTGTCTTCCAGCCTTCTTGATTCTATGATTCTATGATTCTACTTGAGATCCTAGAGTAACATATCAAGGGCATTTATCTTTCTGTCTTATTTTCATATTTTTTTTTTTACTAGTCTATTGTCAGTGCCACCGTTTAAGGTCCCAGATGTGTTGCTGGTTTGTTAAACAGCACACCACTCAAGAGCATAACATGTATTCACCCATCTTCACAGTCTTTTCCCAAGCATGTATCCTTAGGCCATTTCCCCCCCTCCCCTTTCTCTTACGATGCATCAAGTCTTTAAAAACAGTATGTTGGATACAGTTCACTCTGCAACAAGAATCAGACATAAAAGACAAAGCCATATCAAGGACATAAGGCACACGGCAAAGTAGAATTTGGTCACTGTGTATCAGGAATCCAGATATTTTGTTGCACCTTTCAAGTAGAGAGCATTAAATGTGCATTTAGTTCCAGGACTGTCCAGCATACATGGTGAATCATGGCAATTTTTCTGTCATGCTTCCTCCATTTCGCTTTCCTACAAAAAATCTGGCTGCAACACAGACACTGCTAAAGAAGTCTGTTCCTTCCTGCAGTATTCAGCATAAGATGCACATCAAAGATGAATTAAAAAATGTAACAAGCGTGGTGCATAGGCTGGCAATACTCAGCTGGTGGCAGCCTGTTGGAATAATTTCCAGCTTGTTGCCAGAATTGCCTCCAGGCTTCACTATGATCCACATTTGGGACTTGGCCTAGGAACAGAGTCAGGATGCTGTGAAGCTGTTATTCACTATGCCCACTGCAAGGAAGTCACAGCAGAAAGTAGGGTCCAACAGCTTTCCTACCTGATCAGCTTTCCAGATATCTTTCTGGCCTGTCCCTGACCAAACTGTGCCTGTCTGACATTTGCATTTCATTCTTCACTGTAGCTTTAAAGGAGACCTTTCTTTTTTTCCTCAATGGTTGTCTGAAATAGAGAAGTTGTGAGATCTGGAAACTACTGCTTTTTGTCTGAGCATGTTTTTCCTTCAGGAGTATCACATACAATTCTACCAGACTCAGAGCTGACAGCAGACAAGGTGACAAAGGGCACTTTGGAGGAACCTTCTGTAAGGCTTCTCAGCAACTCCAGGATATTGAGTTGCCTGCATAAGATTTGTTGACTGGGAGTTTACTGTGCTTTCTTTCTAGCTTTTATTTATCTGGGACAGTATTGTCCTTCTCTAGTTTCATGCTACAAGACTTTAAAATGGTTTTTAGCTTCAGATTGCTTGGCTACTGAACTAAAGGTCTGTGGTTGAATCTCTTATCAAGGGTGCAAAGCATATATAACCATATCTTATTCAACATTTCACAGTGCTGCTCCATTAGGTCTGTACTTAAGCACTAGTAGGGAAATCAAGACCTGATCCTACTTTATCTCCTAGGTTAAATCCCCAGAGAGGTGCAGATTTTCCACTCTGCATCAGACAGTGATGCTATTCTTAACCATTTTGTGGGTGGTAAAAATGACACAGGAGCTTTACTTGACCTTGCTCTCAAAGCATCATTGACTCTCAAAGAACAGAGGAAGATCCAGAGCATAGGTCTGCCATTTCATATATGTGATTGACAGACTGCTGAAAGAGGTAGCCAGATTTGAGATAGGTGTATTAAACTCACTTGCAGTTACTATAAAGAAGTAAGTACTTCCAAGGCATAATTTAGCTCATCCTAAAGTGGCTGTCTAAAAGAGATCAAGTGATTGGTTCTGTAAGAGTACTAAGAGAGCCTAGAGTAAATAGCTCATCTGTTGACAGCTAAGTAGCATAAATTTTAAATTGTGAGGTGAATCCTACTCTAATCTGTTGCTTAAATGTCAATTGGCTTCCATAGTATAGCATTTTTATATAGGAGAGTGCCAACAAACTGAGGTCTGATTCTCATTTAAAAAAATAGTTAAAAAAAAATAGCTAAAGAAGACACAAGGTGTAGGTCAGTTCCAGGTTCAGATTACTGACAGACTACTGCAGTGCCTCTCTATGTGACCTACATATATAAAATCCCATACAGTTAAGGGAGACCTAATCAATATACTTAGTTGAGTTGAGGCAGCTGTTCAGATGGGTAGATCACAGTATCACAGTATATCAGAGGCTGGAAGGGACCTCAAGAGATCATCAGATCCAACCCCCCTGCCAGAGCAGGATCACTTAGGGTAGTCTGCACAGGAATGCATCCAGGTGGGTTTTGAAACTCTTCAGATAAGGAGACTCCACAACCCCTCTGGGGAGCCTGTTCCAGTGCTCTGTCACCCTCACTGTAAAGAAGTTTCTCCTCATGTTGAGGTGAAATCTTCTATGTTCAAGTTTGAACCCATTGTTCTTTCTCTTATCTCTGTGAACCACTGAAAAGAGCCTGGCCCCCTCCACTTGACACCCACCCCTCAGATATTTATACACATTCATGAGATCCCCTTTCAGTCTTCTCTTCTCAAGACTAAATAGCCCTAGGGATCTCAGTCTCTCTTCATAGGGGAGATGCTCATGGCTTTCCTTTGGATTCTCTCCATCAGTTCTCTGTCTCTTTTGAACTGGGGAGCCCAAAACTGGATGCAGATGTGCACACCTTCTTTAGGCTTTAGAGTTTTGAGAGCTCTTTTTTTCATTGTCCATAATGGAAGCCTAGACATGCATGATATGTACATACTTTTAGATGTCTGAATATGAAAATGAACTCCATCTCAATATGGTTTGAACAAAATTTTTGTGGTGGTTCTGAAAATGACAGTGATATTTCCTTGCTTGTAGTGATTTAATATTAATAGGTAGATAAATAACCATGCCTTCTACATTTTTGTTCACACTAAGGCTTGGAATTGAGGATGTAGGCATGTGTGTTTATCTGATGTTGTCTTTCTAGATAGTAATTCACTCAAACTGGACAGAAAGATATTTAGAGGATGACTATAATCAATCTCAGATTTAGATGCTGGGTTGATGTAAGGGCTATACAATAATTTTGTAGAATTCTATGACATACATTTCACTCTAAGAACTGTTTTGGCTTGACAAATGAATTGATGTGCTCTTCTGAGACTCTTCAGATATGACACTGTCACAATTTGGGCAAAAGTGCTGTGTGAGAGTTAAAAAAATTGAATAGTGTAGATGCAGGCTTGGGATTTTGATGGGGCAGAGAAGAAATGGAATTAGGCCCCAGCTGGAGATCTTCAAGAGTTTTTACAATAAATATATATCAATGAGAAAGGAGAAAACTAGAGCTGGCAGCACATTTATTATTAGTTCCACTAACAGGAGTTGCAAAGGCTCATGCTAACTCCTCACAGAACTATGTAGCTTTTAAGTACACAACCTTTGAGAATTTATACGTCAATCAAGATCTATTGATCTTTACATTGCAAGGACTGGGTAACCTTAGGTTTATATGAAAACTTACAGCTTATGAAGTTCAGAGTCCTTTCTGAAATTAATATTTGGCTTCTAAAATTTCTAAGCTTGTGTTTGCATTTTTGAGCATATTCCACTATTCCACTGCATATAGAACCTGGGATCTGACTGGGGCTTGGTCAGACTTGAGAAGTGGGCCTGCATGAACCTCATGGTCCCTTCCAACCCTGACTGATTTTATGATGCTATGAAGTTCAGCGAGGCCAAGTGCAAGGTCTGGCATCGCAATTCGGGCAACTCCCGGTGTCAACAAAGGCTAGGGAATGAAGGGATAGGGGGCATCCCTGCAGAGAAGGACTTGGGGATAAAAATGGGTGAAAAGCTGACATGAGCTGGCAATGTGTGCTCACAGCCCAGAAAGCCAGCCATGCCCTGGGCTGCATTCAAAGAAGCAGGATGATATTACTCTCCCTGTCTACTCTGTTTGGGTGAGACCTCACAGTGAGACCTCACTGTGTCCAGCTCTGGAGTCCTCAACACAAGAAAGGCATGGAGCTGTTTGAGTGTGTCCAAAGTGGGATCAGAAAAATGACCAGAGGGATGGAACACTTCTCCTATAAGGAAAAGCTGAGAGGCTTGGGTTGTTCAGCCTGGAGAAGAGAAGGCTTCAGTGAAACCTTATCATGCCATTTCAATATTTAAAGAGGGCTTATAAAAAAGACGGTGATGGAGGTTTTACTAAGGCCTGTTGTGATAGTACAATTCTTTATCACTGGAGTACTTAAAATCTGCTTGGGCTCTGTGTCCTGCTCTAGGAGAATCTGCTCTGGAAGTGGGGTTGGACGAAATGATCTCTGGAGATCCTTTCCAGCCCCTCTCATTCTGTGATTCTGTGACAAAAGGTAAACTAGAAGACAGTTGATTTAGACTAGCTATGAATTAAAAAAAAAAAAAAAAATTACAATGGGAGTGATGAAACACTGGAACAGTTTGCCCAGAGAGGTGGTGGATGATTCATCCCTGGAAACATTCAAAGTCAGATGGGATGTGCCTCTGAGTAACCTGATCTAGTTGTAGATGTCCCTGCTCATTACAACAAGGTGGGACGAGATTACCTTTAAATTTCCTTTCCAGTTTAAACTATTCTGTGATTCTATACATGGGTATTGCAACTGGAGGATTTTCCATGTCTCTAAGTGGTGCTTAAATTCAGGTATCTCCTCATGTGAAGCATAAATGTTTATCCATTTGCTTCCAAACCTCATAATCTGAGTCATGCTACTAAGTACATAGTAAATGGTCACTGATATCCCTGATTTACCTGTGGATGAAACCAAGCCTTCATTTGTGCCATGGAAGTTGACTGATTCAAGATCAGAATTCCTGGTCCATTTTTCTACAATCAGACTGGAAAGGTAGTGCTACTGTACTATGAATATTCCACTTACAGTTGAAGAATTTACAATAAATTGCACTAGAGTCGTGAATCTTGTGAGCAGAGTAAATGAGACACGTCTTAGACAGGCCTGAGAATTTTGGTAGCATGCAAGGTGAGGTGATATAGTTCATTTTTTTTTTCCTTTGGACATATTTTAATTTTTATTTTATTTTTTTTTTACCTTCATGAGACTTACTTCTGTAGATGCCTAAAGTTGTTGTTTTTCTTGACTTACATTTATACAGATATGAAAATCCTTGTCAGTTATGGCAATGTACAGCAGGCTAATGATCTCATTATTTTCAATGTTTCGTTTCAAACTACAGTAGTAAATGGAAAATTAAGCTGAAATATTCCCTTAAATATGCCTAAACACCTACTGTTCTCTCTAATGGCATGAAAATTATACTTTAGAAATGCTTCTTTCCTGTTTGTGAACTCTGCTCATGGCAGCGTAGTTTTCAATTGAAAACACTATGAAATGGCTACCTAGATGTATTTAACCACTTCTGTGCTGAGTTTGGATGATTACTTGTTTTCTATTTTCTCTTGCTAACTGCTGAGACACTGATTTGTCTAAACATTATTTAGGAGAAGACTTAAAAATTTGACAGTTGGTATTTGTTATAGAACATACTTTCAGTTTGTAGAAAGAGTAAATAATCTAAGTTTTTTTCATGCATTATGCTGTTTTTAATAGAGGTAATTAAGCTGCTGTAAGAGGTTTGATTGTTTTACATTAGAACATCTTTTTATGTATGACAAACTTCAGCTTGCAATTCAGGTCAGTATAATTTTATTGTTTTCAGCAGAAATTTTCATGACTTGCTATGATGATCCGTTTCTAGCTTTCATTGATAAAAATTGGGACAAAGTAATGATATTAATCTGACATTAAAGCATAACCAGTTCTAGATCACTGAATGCACCTTATCCCAAAATAAATAATTGCTGAGTCAATTTCAGAATTGTTAACACTAATACCTGAGAAGTCATGGAGAAAGAAAGGAAATTGGGTAAATATAGTGCCAGTGCTCAAAAAACCCCAGGAAGCTAAGAATGGCAAGCATACCAGTTAAACTTGTGCCTTTGAAAATTCTCTAATAAATTATTTGTTAACAAATCATTATTTCTGTAACAATTGTTTCAAGGCATCTCAAAGACAACTAAAAGGATAAGCAACACTTAGGAGAAATCTGTCAAAAATTTCAAAATTTCAAAAGAAAATTAATATTATTCCATAGTAATATAATGAGCTTTGTGAATAAGCAAAAAGGGAATGGATATCTTTACTTTTTGAGCCTTTTTCCTGCTTATTTTTTCTATATTTTCTGGTGTGGGTTTTTTTTTTTTTCTGTTTTGTTATCCATTTACAGCAGGCTAAGCATGTTCTTCTTATACATACTGAGTGCATGCAAAACAGATAAGAGAAATTTAACAGGAGTGTAATTTGTATGACTAAAATTATTCAAATTTTTCCTTATGATCTGAATGGTAGAATACGGAGAGAGCTTATTACAGTTATAGTTATAGAAGCCTAGGTAGTATCTATGAAACTGGAGGTCAAGATTAGAATTCAGGTAATTTCAGTCTTGAAAGAGAGGCCTTAAAAATAGAACACAGATCTGCAGAGATGAATGTCAGCAAGAAAGAACAAGAAATAGTCAACTAGACAAAGAATTGAAAAACATTGGAAAAATTGCTGGTGAACTGTGGCATCTCCTCCATTCAGGGCCTTTAAGAAGAAGCAGGACAAATGTCTACCAGGACCACTCTTTCTAGAAGCAGAGACATGCTCAACAATCTTGTGTGTGGTACCAAACTGGGAGGACCAATTTCTAAACTCATGGGCAGAGCTGCCATTCTGAGGGATCTCTACAGGTTAGAGCAATGACACAACTGACCTTTATGAAGGTCAACCAAGGAAAGTGAATTTTTGCACCTGAGCAGCTGGATTTTTTTAAAATTTTCTTTTAAAGAAAGGAACACTTGGGTCCCAGCAGACAAGGAGTTAACAAGGAGTTAAGTCATCTGTGTGCCCTTGAAACAAAGAAGGCCAACCTCATATTGGGCAGCAAGAGCGTGAGCAGCAGGTCAAGGCAAGTGATTATTTCCATTGATTCAGCACCTGTGAAACTATATTTCAGTACAGTGTCCAATTTTGGGCTTTCCAGTACAAGACATTGACACACTGAGGTCACCAAGCTCGTCAGGAGACTGTAGAACTTGGAGTAACCAAGGAGGGACTGTGAGAGCTGGGTCTGTTCAGCCTTGAGAAGAACAGGCAAAGGGGAAAACTTACTGTTGGCTGTAACTTCCAAATAAAGGGGAACAGAGAATATGGGGTCAGAGGTGGACAGCAGATGGACAAGAAGCAATGGACAGAAGCTGAAACACAGAAAACTCTTATTAAATAGAAGTACATATTTTTATGCTGAGGGTGGTCAAACACTGCAGCAGGTTGCACAGGGCTGTTTCAGAGGCTCCATCTATGGAGATACTCCAAACCTGGAGATAATCCATGGCCCTTAGCTTGAGCTGGCCTGCTTTGAGCTTATGCTTATGTGATTCTATAGGGATAAACATAAAATTACATAGGAAGTGTTATATTCTAAACTATGCTCCAAACTGAAAAAAATCCAAATGTGTTATTTGAACAAATACTATGTTTGTTCCTTGGTTATAGGAATGATTTAAGAACCTGTCTGCAGTAGAAAAATTAGCCAAATGTTAACTTAATGAATCTATTACCAGTTGAGTACGGCCACATAGTTCATGCGGCAGAGTCAGATCCCTCAGGGGTCAGTACTGGGACCAGTGCTGTTCAATATATTCATCAACGACCTGGATGAGGGAACAGAATGCACTGTCAGCAAGTTTGCTGATGACACCAAACTGGGTGGTGTAGCTTTCAACTGAATGGTGTGCCATTCAGTGGGACTTGGACAGGCAGCAGAGTTGGGCAGGGAGAAATTGAATGAAATTCAACATGGGCAAGTGTATAGTCTTGCACCTGGGAAAGAACAACCCCAGGTATCAATATAGGTTGGGGATCGATCTGTTGGAGAGCAGTGAAAGCGAAAAGGACCTTGGAGTCCTAGTGGACAACAGGAGGAAACAGCAATGTGCCCTTGTAGTCCAGAAGGCCAATGGTAGCTTGGGTTGTATTAGAAGGGGTGTGGTCAGTAGGTCAAGAGAGGTTCTCCTCCCACTCTACTCTGCCCTGTGAGGCTGCATCTGGAATACTGTGTCTAATTCTGTGCCACTCCATTCAAGGACAGGGAACTGCTTGAAAGAGTCCGGTGCAGAGCCATGAAAACGATTAAGGGAGTGGAACATCTTCCTTATGAGGAGAGACTGAGGGAGCTGGGGCTTTTCAGCTTGGAGAAAAGACTAAGGGATGACCTCATTAATGTTTATAAATATGTAAAGGGTGAGTGACAAGAGGATGGAGCCAGGCTCTTCTCAGCGATGACCCATGACAGGACAAGGGGTAATGGGTGGAAGTTGAGACACAGGAAGTTCCATGCAAACAGAAGGAAGAATTATTTCATTGTGAGTGTTACAGAACACTGGAACAGGCTGCCCAGGGCAGGTTGTGGAGTCTCCCTCTCTGGAGATATTCAAAATCCACCCTGGGACTCTTCATGAGTTCCTGTGTGATCTGGTATAGGTGATCCTGCTTTTGCAGGGGGGTTGGACTAGATGTTCTCTCAAGGTCCTTTCCAGCCCCTAACATTCTGTGATTCTGTGATCTGGTAGCATGAAAGGTTATCTGAAGCATTGGAAAGGTCAGGCATACATGCAAGGACACAGGACAACTAATCAGAAACGCCAAGCTTCTGCACATCAGCTACTTTTGTGTACATGTGTATTCAGCTTGTAGTGAATGCACTGAGGAATCAGAGAAATTCAAGTACTCACCATTTGCTAGAGCTGAGTGTTTACTCTGACAGTGGCAGTAATTAGCTTCTGGCTAGCTGGCATGGCAAATTATCACCTTCACATTCCTGCATAGTCTGTTCAGGTTTTTTTCTCCCTTCCTGTTTTTGTATTGTTACTTCTATCACTCACTTTTCTCTATTTTTTAATTATTATTTTAGAACTTTATCTGGTAAGCTTCCCTCTTTTCCTCCAGTTCTCTATTAAATCTCACAATTCTTTCAGGCCTTTTTGTTAATTTTCTGTGGAGTAGACACTGAATTGATTATGTTGAAATACTGCTGAATTTATGAAAAGAATAAATCTGGTCCAAGGTATTTAAATATGTGTTTGTAAAGCACTGAGTAAATGCATAACAGTAGCTGTGATTAGCACTACTAATATTACTGTTGCCATGGTTAATAGTAAATATGATCAATAGCAGTATAAATCTACTTTGTCACTAGTGCTATAGTTGTTGAATGATGATTTTGATAATAATAAACACTGTCCACAGCTAATATTCTTCTTGATTATAGAGAAAGCATTCTAGTAATTTGCCTTCCTTATAATTTACGTGCTGTAGGTAAAATATAAAATGGATCAGTAATTATTACTGTACTTCAAGCTACTAGTTTAGTGAGAGGAATAATTACTGCTTGCTTTTATTCTTCAATCAGTTTTCATTGCAGCATGGAAATGCACCTATTGAAATAGCAAAGAGGAGACTACTGAGCCTTTGTGGTTTATTTTGAAGTGTCTTAATGGCTTAGTTCTGGAAGATGTAATTAAAAAAATTTGGTAGTTTTTCTTATAGTGATCTAGCTTATGATGTAAAAGGTAGTACATGCCTACATACATTATATAATGTCTACACACATTTTATAATGTCAAATATAGTTGGAGCTGGAAAAGCATTAGAAAGAAGTATTACATATTTTTCATGTTGTTACTTTTCCCAGGGTATCAGTTTGTGGGTACAATGGAATTCAGGTTCCTGTGCTAGATGGACTTTTGGTCTACATAGTACATCCATTTGTATGTACATGAGAAACATGAGGTCACTTAGAAGTGATGCTCCAGAAATCAACCAACAGCTGTACCTGTGCACAATGTAATGAGAACAGTATGGAAAATGCCTTAACTTGGAATAGCTCATTCCTTCTGGTGGGATGGAGCTAGGGATATGAATCTTCTCAAAGAGAAGAGGAGTTAAACCTTTACTTCCTTCAACCAGTTTGTGCACTTTTGGGACTGTTTTAAAATGAAAGGGTCCCTAGCATGGTGCTAACTGCAAATCTGTGCAGAGGGTACCTGGTCTATATGAGCAGGTTGGAGGAAAAACAGTTTTTGAATCCTCCTAAAGTATAGGCCCAAGATAACTGTTCAGGAGCTCAGCTGTACCTAGAAATTTATAAGAAATAGGACTCTGCACAACTGGGAAACAAAAGCATTAATCAGCTGAGATCTTACCAGGAGTGGAATCTTGAATTTTACTTTTGTCTCATGAGTTTTCACTGTTAGTGTCAAGAGTTTTCACTCAGCCACTGATGTCATTAATTATAACAAGTTAATTAACTAAATAAAAGCAACCTAAATGTATTTTATAATACGTTAAGCCAAAATTTTAAAATATTTGAGAATTATTTTAAAAACCCCAGCTAATTAATGAAATCAATGATTTTTTTAATAATGATCCTAGTTGCTTACATTATTTATTTATATTTTTATAGATATATTTATTTATTTTTAATGAAGTCCTAGCTTCTGGACTCATAATGCTTTCAGAATACACACTATAAAAGCAAATATGTGGATTTTTCTTATTCTTTATAGCTTCAGAGATATGTTGAAGACAGTAATGACACTGGAATCCTAAGGACAGTTATAAAGAAATATTTTTTTTTCCACTTTCTAAGTCTTGTGAGTTTTTTTCTATGGGACTTGAGTTCTAGGTTTGCCAAGTGGTTATTTTTTGAATGATGGAGGTTGATAGCATTCTGAAATAGAATTACAACTAGAAAACCATAACTTTTAAAAGCAGCAAAATTAAATATTGCAGTATAAAGTAATTTTAATTAAAGTTAACATGTGAGACATGTTTCACAAAAAAGCATAAAAGGTTAAAATTTAGTTTGAAATTCTTAGTGAAGTATCATGGCAATAATCCTATAGAAGAGGACTTGAAAATTTTAAAACATAGCTCCACTCCAAAGACTCCACTCCATCTGGGAAGTTCCTGAATAGTGGATTATCAGAACAAAGAGAGGTTTTCTTATTTTCTAAGATTTATTTCCTTTCTATTAAAAAAAAGCACAACAACACAACAACAACAACAAAGCCTTTTGTAAAACTTAATAACTTTTATGCTTGGGTAAGAAAAAGGGAGGTTTATGTGTGCCTGGAGACTTGGGAACGATGGACACTAACTGGTAGCTACAATTAAACATTAATTAGATATTCACTCTGCTTTATTTTGAATGCTTGTGCCAACTCACAAATTTTAATTTTCTGTGATAATTAGGTAGACTTTCTGCATAAATAAGGATATATTAAGGCAGTTTATGTGGATAATTATTTGTTCATAGACTTGCTTCATAATCACTCCTATTTTAACTAACCTCTTATTTTTATATGAGTGATAGAAAAGTCATCCAACTGCGCTCCAGCAGCACGTACCTGGAGGCTTTCTGTTAAAGTGCTTTTGAATAACAGAGGTGAGTTAATGCAGGGCAGACTGACTTTACATAATAAATGGTGGTTTTATGTAAATGTGCAAAAAGAACTCTTTTCCTAATTGTAATATTACTCATAAAAGCTCCCAAAGGGAAGAAATTTGTTATTCCCTTGTAGCCCCTTTCTTTATACATGGTAATCTTTGTATGTACAAATATAAGCACAAAAAAAATTCCTGTCTCTTAGTTTGGAGCAGTATTAATTTCTACTTAATATATCTGTCACGGAGTTGCTAATGTTCTGATAGGGGAATGCTTGTGCTTTTTTGCATATATTTAGGCTTTCAGAGTTCCTAAGAAAATGCAGTAAAGCACAGATGTGACTGAAATATTGGAAAGCAATACAAAATCTGCTTAATTATATTAATCAATTCTGCATCAGAAATTTGCAGTTTTTCCAGTGCAAATGAATAGTTCATGAGTGCTCCTAAACTGAAGCACTACTGAAAATTGCTTGTTATGGTAATTTTTATTTTCATTCTGTAATAAATATCATGTAATAAGAATCATTACTTTTTATTCAGGGAACATTTGTTATGAATTTGATTTTGCACCTGAAGAGAGGCATAGGATGGAGCTTCTTTCTGAAGCTGTGGTGTGCCAACCTGTCTCAGAGCAAGTCCTCCTGACATCCAGAGAGTCTCTGCAAAGATGTGCCATGAAGCAGGCAGCTGCAGGCATTAATGTTAAGACTGCAGAGGAATTTATGCAACTTGGCTTTTAGGTGCGTTGCACCCTTGCCTTAGAAGTTCTCAGGAATTAGATGCATAAGCATGGAAGCCTCACTTCACCCAATGAGACATTTCCTAATTAGCCACAGGAAAGCAGAGAGGAAATGCTTGTGGTTTAAATGTTTTTATTAATTTCCAAGAAGCTAAGCACATTTTCTGAGACTGACAGAGGGCCCTGTTTCTGGCTGGGACATACTACTTTGAATCCCTCTTAAAGGGAAGCTAGAGACTTGAGGATTGTATGAAGGTATGCTCCTAAAATGCCACTGGAAGGAGTGATAGGGAATGCTTGTGCTTTTTTGCATATATTCAGGCTTTCAGAGTTCCTAAGAAAATGCAGTAAAGCACAGATGTGACTGAAATATTGGAAAGCAATACAAAATCTGCTTAGTTATATCGGTCAATTCTGATCAGTCAATTTTAGATGCCAGCTTTTCAGTTTCTGATTTTTTCTGCCTTTAAATAAATCTGAAATTCTATCTTATGAAAGTAACCAATAGTTTTTATTGCAACTAACTGCCTCAGTGAAGAAATGACAGCAATTTCCAATATCTATCCCCCCCAAGTTTGGTGATTACAGTGTTCACTTGATATGGGGAAGAATTTTGTTTCATACCTGTCACAACAGAAATAGTTCTCAGAGTGCTCCAAATGCAGACTGTAGCCATCCGAAAAAATACAATGGCAAAAGTCTTCAGCATAGGTCATTAACTAATCCAGGATCTTGAGTATCTACCAACTTTTTGAGAATGTTGACTCCTCCTAGGTGAGATGACAAGGGGTTAGTGCTTCACTGCCAAAACATGAAAAGTGTCAGGCACATTTGTCACGGACGGACTTCTGTAGGTGTTAAATGTAGACAGTTCATGGATCTGTAGCATTTTTGGCCTGTTTATTTGTTGTTATTTTTTAAGTCTGGCCATTTTTTGACATGTTGATATCAGGAACTCTACAAGAGGGATTAGGAAAGGAAGGAAACCTAATTAATCTCCTAATTGTCCCTATGTTCAGGATGCACTTGGGGATCAATCATGCAAGAATGACTCATAAAAATATTCAGCTCAAGATTACTCACCCTCCATGTTTGAACGTTGTCTGATTCATAGTGTGCACACTTAGAAGCTGTTGTGTTCCTAATATAATAGTGCAGTCTCATTGCATCATAAGAGAATTTGGATGCCAGCTTTTCAGTTTCTGATTTTTTTTCTGCCTTTAAATAAATCTGAAATTTTATCTTATGAAAGTAACCAATAGTTTGTATTGCAATTAACTGTCTCAGAGAAGAAATGCCAGCAATTTCCAATATGCAAAAATATATTCTGTTAACTGTACCAGTTTCCAGTATTCCAAAAATACTAGGGGCCATTTGAAATAGTCTGTTTACTGAAGTCATCTTATTTTGAAGGTTTTAAACATTGAATGGTGTAATGTAGGCTGCTCTGAAGTAGTTTGACACCAGAGAACAGACCTGGACATTTACTTCTGTAGGTGATTAGTCTCAGTGGACAAAGTTGCTTAATTCAGGGGCTAAACTCAGAGAAATCTGGGGAAAATGTACTTTGTGGGACCTCTTTGCATTTGCCCAGCTCTAGGAAGACTCTCTGTTCAGTATGTAGTCTACCAGTTGTCATGTTGGTTGACTCTTATTTTCCTTAAAGTGTAATTACTCTTGCTATATTAAGCTGTCTAATTAAATATAATTCTGATGCTGAAGACCTAAAAGAAGCAGCAGGTTAACAAAAGTAGTTTCTTTTTACATTATCTTTTAATCTGTTGTGTAAATGTCCCAAGCAGGATCCACTTTAATTACTAGGAAGATAGGTGATGTGATATACTATTTCTAGTTAGGAACAGCAGTAACTGATATTGATCAGAGTATGGCCCTCATCATGGAGAACCAGCATGATTGCTATAACAGAAGGACATGGGAGCAAAGTCGTTGTACTGCCTTTGATAAGATGTGACAAAAATGCCAATAGTGAAAGAAACCAAAGCTGATATCGTTGCCTACTGCTGCTAGTAGCTGTACTCATATATCACTATAAGTAAGAAATAATTCTGAGACTTGGTTTTTGTTTTTTTTTTTGACAGAGATAGTAGCAAGAATTCTGAACTCTTCTTGGCTTTATCCAGGATGAAACTGACTGATGGTCAGAAATTGCCTCTGCATAAATGTTGATTTTATTCTCAGAAGACTCATCAGCAACGTCCCAATGCTTTACAACCAGATTCATCTCTCTGTTTGAAATATTCTACCTGTATTTTCCACTGCATCTACTTTTACTTCTACGACATTATAAGCAGTAAATTTTATTTTTACTTCTCTGACTTTCATGTTTTTTGTTAAAAGGCACATCTAAATTTGGCATCATCAACACAAGAAAAGGCTGGCAAAATGGTGATCTTTCTCTTTGAATCAGAAATTACCACTTATGATCACTTCAGCTGAGCTTAGTAGTGGAGCATTCCAAACAGTTTATTTCCAAGAAGTATTAGTATTTGCAGCAATTCTTTTGTTCTTGCTGATCTTGCCTCTTACTCTTTTCTGCTTAGGGAGTTGTATCAGTCAATATGGCACAGGAATTATATGTGGTAATCACTTCAATTCTAATGATAGTTCAGAACAAAATACCTGTTGACCAGCACCTATCATAGAGAGCTTTTCATACCTAAGATCTGTTATGAGATTTCCATTTGCAATCACAGTCTTCTGACATCTGCTCTGAGACAAAATCCATCTGGTTTCTGTGTAAATCCGAAAAAGAAATTGAGTGGACACCTTTGATTCCATAGGATGCAATAGTTTTAATTAAAATGCCTCTCTTTCTGAGGCTTTGGAAATATTTGTTTTATTTTTCCTTTTCAGTGAGGTCTCCAGTCTTTCTATGATGCTAGAAAGTTCTCATTTTCTTCTTTGTTTACTCTTTCATTGAGGATCCTCTGAGATCTTTTGGCATCATCCACCCAAAGGCAAAAACAAAAGCAACTCAGAGTTGTTTCATAATAATTGGCATTTGAGTTTTTAAACTAGGGGAGTATTACTGCTGACAGAGGAAGTTAGCAACAAAGAAAATCTGTAAAATATAAAGTGGAACATAACATGTAAGATTCAAGGATCTTAAAGGTCTTTTCTAATTTAAGTGATTCTGTGATTCTATGATTGGATGTTTCGTTCTCAGTAAATAAAACCAAGAAACCCCCTCAAACAAGCAAAAGAATCAATGAACCAAATAAAACTCCCATAAAAAATTCCCTGTCACTACACTGGCTACTGCACTTGCAACAGAAACCTCATAAAGTATGCTCCAGTTATTGCTATATACCTGAGAATCACCATGGTTGCTCTTAGTTGGGCATAAAGGTGTCAAACTTCCTAAACCCTCTTTGCCAGCTAGTCAAATTGTGTTAGAGATGGAACAGTACATGTGACTGGGCTAACCTTCAACAAAATAGAGTGTAACTCTTTTAAAAGAAGATTCAATCCCTCTATAGAAATGAAGCAGTGATCCTTGACAAAAATGAGCTCTTGGAACGAGTACACTGCCTAGATGTTTACTGCGCTACACATACATACATTCAGTATCCGTTGATTGCACTTTTTGAGTATAGAGTGTTATGCTCAAAATCTTATGGATAGAAAAGAAACACATCTCGTATGGAAACTGATTTATTACTAGTGTATTTGAAATCTTAGCAGTTTCATCAATGAGTTGCTATTAGTCCAGATGTAACTCTTAAAAGTAATATAGAAGGAAAAAAGTTAAAACTTTTTTACACATTACCCCATTTCATAGCATCACAGATTCACATAGAGTTACAAAATCATGAAATGGCTGAAGTAGCAAAGCACCCCTGAAGATCATCTAGTCCAGGAAAACCCCCCTCCTCAAAGCAGAGTGGGCTTAACAGCAAGTTGCTCAGGTCCATGTCCAGCTCATTTTTGGATATCTCTAAGGATGGAAACTCCACAACTTGTCTCAGCAACCTGTGCCAGTGTTTCCCCTCCCTCATTGTGAAGGATTTTATTTCTTATGTTTATGAGCAAGTTTATGTATTTCAGTTTGTGCCTGTTTTTTCTTGTCATGTCAATAGGCACCACTGAGTAAGTTCTGGCTCTGTTTTCTTTATTCCCTTTATGAGTTACTTATACACATTGATAAGATCCTCCTGAGCATTCTTCAGGCTGAATAGCCCCAGCTGTCAGGCTTTCCTGCACAAGAGATGCTCCAGCCTCTCCATTTGCTTCATGCTCTTTTGACAGCCCCAGTTCTGTCTCAGCACATGGGCCTCATGCTGAGGAGAGCAGAACCAGACTCAGCACTTCACATAATGGTGTCATCATTTTTTTCATTTATTTGTCTTTATGCTGGTGGTATGGTCACACTCCCAATGCTCTTCTAGATCCTAAGATAAATGATTTAATTCTGGTATGTGTGTGATGTGTAGAGTCAACTGTCAACAACCCAAATCCTTTGTTGGGAGAAGTATCATCATAATGATAGCTTCTTCATTACTCTAGGATCCATTTGGCATCTTGTTCCTTTACTTGCTAACAAGAACAACACCTTGTTCTTTTGTCTCTGATCTGCAAGTTTACATTATATCTGAAGTTTTTTCTGTGTGGAGTTTTTAATGTACATTAAATAGTTGGGTTTTTTTCTTCTTTTTGTACCTCCTAAAACTGTTTTTGCCCAGCTTCATGTTTGCATTTCTTTAACTAACCATAGCCAAGTTTTTAACCTCCCAGTTTCTGGATTTCCAGTGCCTACCTGTGACCATTTTCTTGATGCTCTGTGGCTCTAACCCCTTTGCAGTGTGTCCTGTGTCCCTAATTCAAAGCCCCTGCTGCCATACCAGGCTTATATTCCTCCATACTTCATCATTATCTCAGTGTCATAGAATTTTCATTCTGCACAGAGCTGCAACTTGTTATTACTGTCTTTATAAAATTATGGTTATACCTTACAGAGATTAACAAAAGTAAAATAAATTAGACTTATCCACTTGTTCATTAGGAAAAAAATCTGCTACATGTAGCCAAATTAGAACGAAGTAGCAGACCTGTCAAAACTATTTCAGATAAAGCAAGTCTGAGAAACCTCAGAGCAGGAAAAGTAGCATAAGCCTGTGGCCTGTTGTTAGGATTGGCAATACTTTATGAACTCCAACTCAGAAGATCCAGAAGGATTTTATGGATCATGGTAGAAATTTCTAAAAAATCTGATAAGTGGAGAAAAAATATAGTTAAAATTCTTGATTTTTCTTTGGTTTCAAATCCAGCTTTGCAGTGTGCTCTAAAGTGCTGGATTGCTGGGAGGGTGAAGTTGTTGCTGTGACATTTAGAGAGCAAGCATCCCTAAATGAAAGATTAATTTTTGTTTGTTTGGTTGGTTTGGTTTGTTTTTTCCAAGGCAGAACTTGAAGGACTGAAAAGTCAAAAAGGCTTGATTAATCAAGCTGCCAATGTCAACAGAAAAGCCTTTTAGGCATCTGGTGAGGCCACACCTCAAGTATTGCTTTCAGTTTTGGGACCATCAATAAAAGAGAGATGTGGAGGTGCTGGAGCGAGTGCAGACAAGGGCAGCTAAACTGGGGAAGGGCCTGGAGAATAAATCTTAGGAAGAGCAACTGAGGGAGCTGGGGATGTTTAGTTTGAAAAAGAGGAGGCTGAGGGCAGACCTCATTGTTTCTTACAACTACCTGAAAGAACATTGTGGAGAGGCTGGTGCTGGTCTCGTCTCCCAAGTAGTAAGTGATAGAACAAGAGGGAATGGCCTCAAGCTGTGACTGGGTAGGTTTAGACTGGATATTAGGAAAATTTTGTTACAAAAAGAGTGGTCAGGCATTGGAATGTGCTGCCCAGGGAGGTGGTTGAATCACCAACCTTGGATGTGTTTAAAGGTTGTTTGTATGTGGAGCTTGGGGATATGGTTTAGGGGTGAACCTTGTAGAGCAGGGTTATGGGTTGGACTTAGTGATTCTGAGAGTCTTTTCCAACCTGAATTCTGTGATCTATGAATTGTAAGTAGCAAAAGGTACATACAGTTGCAGAAAATGTACAAAAGGCATTGTTTTGAAAGTTATGCATCCTGAAGTAGCTATCCCAACAGGGCCTTTGCCAAGTAACAGTGTTCTGCATTGAATGAATTACACAGCTAAATATGTTCACATATATTTGGGGGTGGTCCTTGGTACATCTTTCTGTCACAGTCAGTGGAAAACTTGCTAGAAACATCTCCAGAAGTGACCTGAGATTTGTATGCCCAAAGGTACTGATCTTTGTCAATCTGCTCCAACAGCGCCAAGGCAACATAAGAGCACTTTGGCCACACAAGTAAAAATAATTCTCTTGGATTCACTCACTTTCAGTCCACAAATTCTTGCCTCTAAGATCATAGAATCATTGAGTGCTTTGAGTTGGAAGGGACTTGTAAAGTTTGTCTACTCCAACCCTCTTGCAGTGAGCAGGGGCATCTTGAACTAGATCAAGTTGTTCAGAGCCTTATCCAGCCTGACCTTTAATGTTTCCAGGGATGGAGCATCTACCACCTGCTTGAGCTACCTGTTCCATCATTTCATCACCCTCGTCATAACAAATATCTTCCTTCTATCTAGCCTAAATCTACCCTCTTTTAGTTTAAAAACTTTTATCTTTTTCTCTATCACAACAGGCTCTTCTAAAAAGATTGTCCTTATCTTTCTAATAGGCCACCTCTAAGTATTGAAAAGCTGCAATAAGGTCTCCTTAGAGCCTTCTTTTCTGCAGGCTAAAAATCCCCAAATCTCTCAGCCTGACCTCATAGGAAAATTTCTGTGGCTCTTCTCTGGATCAGTAAATCCACGTCATTCCTGTGCTGAGAACTCCAGAATTTGATGCAGTACTCCAGCTGGGGTCTCACCAGAGCAGTGTAGATGGGGAGAATGACTTCCCTCAACCTGCTGAGCACTGCCAGCACATCCAGCTTTTCATCCACCAATACCCCCAACCCCTTCTTCTCAGGGCTGCTCTTAATCCCTTCATCCCCAAGCATATACTGATACTGGATGTTGCACTGACCTGGGTGCAGCAGCCTGTACTTGGTTTTGTTGAACATCATGAGGTTCACATGGACCCACTTCTCAAGCTTGTCGAGGTCCCTCTGGGTGGCATCCCTTCCCTCAGGCATGTAAACCACATTTCTCAGGTAGATGTCTTGCACTTGATCCCATTCTCTGTCAAATGATGAAGATATTTAACAGCACCGGTCACAGTATGGACCCCTGAAAGACACCACTTGCCACAGATTTCCATCCAGACATTGAGTTATTGAGCATTACCCTCTGGATGCAACCACCCAACAAGTTCCTCATCCACTTAACAGTCCACACATCTCTTCAGTGTAGAGAGAAAGATGTCTTATGAGGACTGTCTGAGGGAACTGGTATTGTTTAGTCTGGAGAAAACGAGGGTGTGGGGAGACCTCACTGCTCTCTGCAACTACCTGAAAGGAGGTTATAGTGAGGTGGGAGGTCAGTCTTTTCTCCCTAGTATCGGAAGATAGGACAAGAGGAAACATCTTGAAACTGTGCCAGGGGAGGTTTAGATTGGATATTAGGAAAAAACTCTTTATGGAAACAGTGGTCAGGCTCTGGAATAGTGAGGTAATGGAATGACTGTCTATGGAGGTATTCAAGAAACATGTGAACATGACACTTTGGGACATGGTTTAATGACCATGGTGGTATTTGTTTTACAGTTGAATCTGATGATCTTAGAGGTCTTTTCCAATTGAAATAATTCTATGATGTTTTAGGGAACCATGTCAAAGGTTTTATAGAAGTCCATACAGATCTTGCTTGGAAAATTGTGTTTTAAGGATAGATGAAAGATGTGGACTTCTATAAGGCCACGAGAGAATTTTTGACTTACTAACATTGTTTCATGGATAGGCTAGTATTTATTCTTTCGTGAGCAACTTTTCTTAGCCATCAGCTGACGAGGCTGTCAGCAGAGAAGGTCTAATGTGATTCTTTGAACCAGGCTCTAGGCTTTTCTAATGACTAACATTCGTCCTTAGCTGGTGAAACCTTCAAAAATTCATTTTGTGTGCTGCACCTAATCTACCTTCCTGACAGCTCCAAGCACTTAAATGAGCAGAACTTTTTTCTCCTGAAGTTGAAATGGAACCTTTGTTTACATGTAACTTGATAAAAGGATTAATCAGAAAACACAAAGGCTGCTATTTCCTAGGCATATGGAACAAGTTTGTCTTGTTTAAGATTGTATTGACAGAAACTAAAAACAGTGTTTGAGAATGTTACAAACATGATATCCAATGGCAGAATTGTTTTCCTGGTGGGATGGGAAAGAAACACATTTACCTAAGCTGCTCCTGGCTGTGCCAAGTGGTTGGGACCAATCTCTTCTTGATGGTGCACAGTAGTAAGACAAGGAACAATGAATACATGAGGAGAAACTTCTTTACAGTGAGGATAATGGAGCACTGGAACAGGCTCCCCAGGGGGGTTGTGGAGTCTCCTTCTCTGGAGACTTTCAAAATCCTCCTGGATGCATTCCTGTGCAGACTACCCTAAGTGATCCTGCTTTCAGCAGGGAGGTTGGACTTGATCTCTGGAGGTCCCTTCCAACCTCTAACATTCTGTGATTCTGTCATTCTGTGCCATATGGGTGGGTCAATTCAAAGTGAATAGTGCCAAAGAAACTGTGTTGCTAATGTTTTTGGTTAAAAAAAAAAAGAAAGAAAATAAAAGAAAAAAATGACTATAGATTTAGTATTCCTACAGATTTATCATTGTGCAAAATATCTTTTCCTGTCTTTAAAGATTGATCTATCATCATATTCTTATCATGTTTTGAAGTGTTGTCCTTTAAAAAAGATTTTCCTACCTCCAAAATGCTATACTACAATTTATTGCTATTTCCAGTATTGTAAGAATCCCAAGAGAATTCCAGGAAATATTCTCTCCTTTACAAAGAGAAACTTCCATTTAAAAAAAATTGCAAACTCTCATTCTGCTATGGCTACAGTTAAGCATTTAAATGGCAACCTCTCAATCTGTACAAGTACACAGAAAGAAAACCTGACAAAGAATGAAACTCCAGACTCTGACACAGCTCTGAATGCCTCTTCTGTTCTGACAGACCAGTTTAGCTGTTTTACTTTTTATTCTGCACAGACTGAGAAGTCTAATCCTCATTAAATAACAGAGAGAAATGAGACATGCAATTGGTCTGTGAGAGCAGAAAGGGGAATAAATTATGATTGAAAAGTTTAAATTGAAAAATATCTCCAATATATTTTTATATTGACATTTGAAGCAATCCATTTGGTTTTGGCTTCCTTTGTTTTAGAGGACATTTTTAAAGGTAGCCAAGAGATAATGCACCAATCCTCCCTGCTCCCCCACACCTCTTCCTTTCAAAAGCAGAAATCAAACATGCATGATAAGACTTCAGAATTTATCCTACAGAGGAAAACAAACAAACAAACAAAAGTTTTCCTAATAACCCGTTGTCTTGTTCTTGCCATGTATCTAATATTCGCCCACAGGACACATATCTTTGTCCATACCTGTTTTATTCAACTCTTCACGGAGTGCTTTCTTGGCCTCTAAAATTTGGCTTTGGCTTTGGCAGACTGCTTTGAATATTCAAATAAGGTATACATAATCCACTGAAGGGCCCAGCCTCAGTTTCATGATTCTCATTGAGGAAAATGAGGTTAGAAAGAGTTTGAACTGCTATTTCTAGTATGATATTGCCATGTTCAAAGAATATTTAATATGTAAGCACAATCAGTCTCACTCTGAGTATAGCCACAGGATTATCTTTACAAATTATATACGCAGATGTACAGCACACTTCACAGTCTCATTTTAAAGGGGCTGTAATTCTCTATCTACTTTGTGAGTGTCTGCTCTGACTGAAAACACATCAACATGCAAATAAGGACATAAACCTTTAGGAGAAAGAAATGCAACAGAAACTTGGCTGTAAATGAACAAAATTTCACAATCAGTCAAATATGCAGTATTACTCAGTATTTGGTACATCACAGCTGCTTCTAGTCCCTCTAATCTCAGCATGTTTGATATCTTCAGAGATATTTTTGACTCACTTGTGACTTATGATCTGAGATGCCACATGATGCAGTTAAGTAGTGCAAATGAGCACTGGGTGGGGATGCTGTTAGGGCTGTGGTAAATTGCACGCTTCCAAATGTTTGATAATAGCCCCTTGTAGTGGCATAATCTCTGTCAAATATGATCAAGTCTTCAAAGATATAAGACATGATGGATTGCCTCTGCCCTCCCTTGTATCTTTTAGAATAGGATCTTTTGTAGTCCTCACAGGCTTTTTTCAGCTCTTGTGCTATGAACACAGCAGGATCTTTTGGTGCCTCAAGTAATATACCTGGGCATTGGTATTAAAAATATTTTAAAAATATAATTATTTTTTCATGACTTTCAGTGATTCATATTGATTGACTTAAAAGTGAAGGCAGAGCACCAATTCTCCTTCATATGGAAGAAACATACAAAAATATATTTGTTGTCTTCTGCCCTTAATAGCAAAAATCTATTTTAGTGATATTCTGAGATGGGCTATGCAAAAATTGGCTGGAAGATGAGAAAGATCTTTATTCTCTCCTCTTAAAGAAAGGAGGAAAAATGCAGATATCTTCTGCAACTGCAGAACTGAGCTATTAACAAGACTAAATTGTAAATGCAATCAGTGAATCATGGTGTTATTGAGTAGCATGTGAACAATGGCCTTTGAACCAAAAATAAAAGCAGACCAAAGGAAACTCTGAGCTGAGCTTATGTCTTTGATTCTGGGAATTTTCCTAAATATCACTATTTGGTTATCCCAAAGGAATGTGAGAAATCATTCCTGAGAAATTCAATAATATCTCATTATAGGTCATATACACACACACAGAGTTTTACTTGGAATGTATCTTAATTGCTCTTTTTTCTTTTCATGTAATGACGTTACAAAATCAGTGACTAGAACTGAAACTGAGACAAAACAGTGAATGTCATCAGATTGAGGCTGTAAATGATTTCACTCAGAAGAAGGAAAATGTTATTTTTCAGGTGATAATCCATAATCTAAAATTATACGTGAATATGAAAACATGCTCATGACAAACTTTTGTGAGTACAGCAGAGTGCTTTACTGAGGAGGCTGCTAAGATGTACAACACTTGCAATGATATTCATTGTTAGATGAAATTTCAAAGTATTTAAGTACAGAATAGTAGAAGACCCCTTTGGTCTTACAGTTCAGCTTTCTACTGTAAGCAATGAATTGTTATTTCTGCTAATGTGAGTCTCTCCTGAAATCAGAGAATAAAAATATAAACCCCGGAGTCATCCAACACGAACTATAAATTTTTATTAGACTCTGGATATTAAAACACACTTTCAAGGGAACAGGATGGCATTCTTCAGAGTTTACTTCACACTTCACAAACACTTTTCATGTCTGGATACTTGCTATTGGTTTTTAGTGATTTGAGTAAGCCCTTCACTGACTCATTAAGCTGTTGAATTCTCCATATGTGTGTCCCATTATGTTTTCTTTGCTTAAAAAACTCTCTAACTCATCTTCTTTGGAACATTTCTGTGATAGTCTCTGTGTCTTCTATTTCTTTCTAAAAAGAGGAATTAAAGATCTACCTGCCTTAGTCCTGCAGATAAACCACTCTACAAATTTTCTAATAAATTAAAGAGGAACAGACATGTCTTGTGGGTTTACAGGGATTGACATCACTGAAGTTATCTGACTATTCTGAAGAGTAGAGATTTGCCTAGGTAGTTTTAGACCATAAAGTAATAACTTCACAGAAAATTTAAAAATAGCTAACCCCCTCTAATTGCTAAAATAAAATATATGATTTATTTTCATGTTATCCTTTTACTTATACCTGAGCTAGTGTAGGTGTGGCAATTTGCTATCAGCCTCTAGAAAGAAGCCCTACAAATTCAGCCTGATATTACTATGAAGACACTACTGAAAAAAAAGTTTTTAAGTTTGGCTACAATTGGAGATTATAATAGATCCATAGATTCCTAAAATACCAGGTTGGAAGGGACCTCAAGGATCATCTAGTCCAACCTTTCAGAGTAAGAATATAATTTAAATGAGATGGCCCAGCACCCTGTCAACCTGGGCCTTGAAACTGTCTAATGTAGGGGAATCCACCACTTTCCTTGGAAATTTAGTTTGTATATTGGACATTTTTTTTTCTGGCATCCAGTCTGAATCTCCCCAGTATGTACTTGTGCCCATTAACCCTTGTCTTTACTATGTGACTCTTTGTAAAAAGGGAGTCTCCCTCCTCATGATAGCCACCCTTCATATACTTGTACATGGTTATGGGGTGTCCCCTAAGCCTTCTCTTCTCAAGGCTGAACAAACCTGGTTCTCTCAGCCTTCCTTCCTATGACAGGTATCCCAGTCCTCTGATCATTCTTGTGCCCCTTCTCTGGACCCTTTCTGGCCTGTCCACATCCTTCCTGTATATAATGATGGAAAGTAAATTTGCAGTACAGATAAATCTGTATTGAAGAAAGTAAGTAATATGAAAACCAATGCAAAAGTTGATAGTTCTGGTGTCAGTGTCGGTTCTGCTCCCCACTTGCAATGACTCAGTACATTTCCAGATGGTTTTCCTTGTTTTCCTATGTACTGAATAGGTAAGGATGGCATTTTGTATTATCTTGCTCATCACACAGAATATGACAAAAGAAACCTGACAACTCTGCATTACTATATTTGGTTATCTACCACTTGTCCATAATGGGTAACATGGTTGAAATGAAATGCTTTCATTGTGAATGTTTTACAGTACTAGTACAGCTCTTTGTTTCTTTATCTTATATAAGACTCACCAATACCAAACAAATGTGATGTGACTCTGCTGTGGTATATATGAGCTCACTTTGCTAGCTTTGGCTCTTGATAACTCAATTGCTTTCTCAGGTGATGCTTCAGTAGTGGGAAAGGAAATGTTAACACATTGGAGAGTTCTGCACCAATGACAGAAACGATTTTTTGCAGATTCATGTTACTGTTACCAGCACTTTAATGTTACACTATCTAGTTTATAGTTTTATTATTGCAAATATTCAGGAACTTATTTTGGTGAAAAATGAAGTTTCAGCATATACACATACACAAATGGTAAGCAAAATGCAACTCTCCATTACAAGAGTTTTTAGAAAGCATTTATCTTCAGTCAATTTGATGTCAATCTGAAAAAAAAAAAAATTGCTTCTGAAATGATGCAAAACATTTTGTTTCAAATTACTTAATCAAAACATTAAACTGAATTTCTTTGTCAGTATTTATCACAGTTAGATTGTAGTTTTCTTTTCAAGAGCCTGTAGCCCAGAAAAAGAATGAGGAAAATGAGGAAGTCAGGATATCCATGAAGCTCTTGGTGTATTTTGAACCTGGCTTTTAGAAGAGCATTGAGAAATAATGCTTGTCTAATAAAGTTCTCACAAGAATATCAGAATGTTTAAACAATGTTTTAGATTGAACTGACCAGAAAGGGATTGAAGAAGAAACATTTTCATTTTGAGATGAGATTTATTTTTACTAGAAATGTCAGAAATTAAACTCTCATGTTTTCAAATTAAAATGTTGACATTATGCATAAGAAATTTCTTTTTATTTCCAGTTTTTGCCCCTTATTGGAATAAAACTCACAGTAAAATTTCTTCTTGTCAAAGATCTCCAAATTTCTGAATTTTCCCAGAAAAGAAAAAGTAGAATAAAAAAATTAAAAAAGGAAGAAATATAAGATAGAGAAACACAATGAAGGCAAAGTTTGTATTATTTTTTTGTAATGGACAGTTTTGTTAAACTCAGACCTGTGACTTTATTCTAAAATAAAGACTTCCCTTTACATTTTAAAACCTTCTCTTGCTACTATTTCCAATACTATTGAAGGGTTTAATTGGACAAGAGGAAAAAAGACAAAACCCCCAGAAGTAATCTGCTGAAATTCCCTATGTCTGTAAAGTGGGGCACACCATTCTTTAGGACAGTGTACCAAAAGGGATCATGTATTTTGTGTGTGTGGATAATAGATCAAATAGTTCTGAAAAGCAGTTTATGAGCAGTCATTAATTTAGGAGTGTTGATGTAATGGGTACAACAATAACATCTCTTAATTAAATGGACTGGTTTTGAAAATGAAAGGTCAGACATTAACAGTAAATGGCATCCAGTTATGCGTAATTTGCATACCTATTTCTTTCACCCAGTACAATATTGTGTCATCCCTGGTTGAAGAATCATTACACTAATTTTTTTTTTTTTTATGAATTTGTTGGTTTGTTAGCTTAATCAGGGCCTCATTTTGGTATACATTAAGAAGTAATAAAGCAGTCACAGAAAGGAACCTTCTCACAGATATTGGAAGAAAAGAATTGGAAAGAAGATTACTTTATTAAGGCAGTTGTAGCATTTCCAATGCAAACACATTTATTTTACCTGCTCTTGCCATTGTTGATATTATTTCTGTGTTGAATGATAAACAGAAGCATAATTGATTTCTGGAGTGGAGTTCAGGAAGCTGGTTGAAAAATATGCATATATATATACATATGAAAATAATTAATGCAGGCAACACTTTCACAACTATATAATGCTGTATTTTGAGTTGTTAGCAGTCTTTGACCTATGATTTGTTTTGTCTTCAGAAGGGTAATAATCTTTAATAAACTAGCTGATGTAGCTGGAAGGAACAGACATGTTTTCAAGCATGTAAATTTTCAGGATTTGTAGAAGAGTGTGTGTGTCTGTCTTCTCTAACTGTGTCAGTTGGTCTAATAAAAGAGGTTATTCCTTCCTATAAGCCTGACCTTACTTATATACTTACAGACAATTATGATAACATTACTAGATTGTGTCTTAGCATGCTAATAATTTCCCTCAAATATCCCAGGTTTGCCTAGGTACTGTACTGGATTTCCAGGTCAGAGATACACTCCTTTTGCAAAATGTAGATTTAGTTTATTAAGCCACTGTAGACTACAACAATTAGATAAGAGTATGGACCATATTTCCATCTTTAATTTCTCTGTTGTAAAGGAAATATTACATATGTTGTTCTTAAATGGTTGAATGTCTGAATTCCTTGGACAATAATATTTAGCAATATAATTGGATGCTTACTTGCCTGTTACACAGGGAAGTGCTAATACACATATCAATATATTTATTTTAAGAAGTAATTTGTATAAATCTTAACATTCAATTTTATTCAGTTTTTGAAAGAAAGTGTACTGTATTTGAGAGAGAGTGTATGTCCTTGGCAGGCAACACTGACGTGAAAATAAGTGGGTTTGAAGAAATAAAACAGAAAGAGGAATCATTAGGAAACTGGCAAGCTGTTGTAAGAACAGTCAGCCAGACACTGTCATAAAGATCTGAAATGTTGCAGTGTTTTCTTTTATGGCAGTCCTCATTCAGAAAGGTCATGATGATATGGAGGATGAACAGTTATCTTTTATGATCTCTAGCAATTTAAAATAGTGTAAACAAATAAATCCTAAGAATGAGAAAATGTTTATTAGTCTTCAGAGACTTTGCAAGAGTTTAGTTGTTACTGAAGTTCTATGAGTGTCATGGGAGGTGATGAGATCAGTAGCTATTACCATATCCTGTAGATTTTAATACCTCAGAGAAATGTTAACACAAATTCCACACTTCAATAAAATCAGAAATCTAAAATCAAGGTATCACTACATAAAATATTTCCTGAATTAATATGCAGGGTGGAAAGAGGATAGGGGTTATAAAATGGATGACATTTCTATGTAGAAAAGGAAGGAGACACTTGATAAACAGATGAGGTCACACAATCTGTGGAAAGTGTGGAAATGTTCTATTTATTTAATGTTCCACAGCCTTTCTCTAATAAAACATCACTGTGGGTAATATTGGTGACAGCTTTCTACTTCTGACTCTCAGTTAAAAAATGTTGGTCGTGATTCAAATCAATCAAGGTAGTCAGTAGTAAAACGTCCCTGTTTTCATCAGGGGTATAGGCTCATGAAGTCGATGAGTTGTAAATACTTTTTTCAAAAATAGGATTGACACTGCCAGATCCCCATTCCTCAAGCATGTAGATATTTAAGCCTTGCTTCAACTGCCTTCCTAAGCAAAAAACTGAGGTCTTGAGTTCTCTAAATGTAGCCAATGGCAATGCATATAACGTTAGCAGTCTCAAGTTGCGCATGAGGAGGTTTGTGTTGGATATTATGAAAAATGTCTTTGTCTTCACAGAAAGAGTTTTAAAGCACTGTAAGAGACTCTCCAGGGAAGTGGTGGAATCAACCATTCCCAGAGGTACTTGAAAGATGTGTAGATGCGATGCTTAGGGAAATGGTGAAGTGGTGACCTGACAGTGCAGGGTTAATGGTCTTTAAGGTCTCTTCCAACCAAAATGATGCTGTGATTCTATAATTTAAACATCTGCTCAACATTCTGTCATCTGCCTATAAAAGACTGGTGGTCAAAACTTTTGCAAAATGCGCTTACATGACTCTGCTGTGAAACACCCTTCCTTAATTTGAGTAAATTTTAATTTTATTATTAATGTGGAATGACTACTTTCTTCTGAGGATAGAAGGATGATAAAAATATTTACAATATTGTTCTAGAAACATTTTGAACTGCTGCGATGGAGAGACGGGACAAGGCCTGATGCAAGCCAAGTGTCGATTTATTGTACAAAGCTTTTTCTTTATATAGGTTAACATAATATCAGAAGGCAGCTTGTAATTGGTCATTGGTATGTCCATACTACAGTTGTAAATTCATGATTGGCTACAGAGAGAAAGTATCACATGAACGCATATATTTTTCAGAAGGCTTAAGCAAACGTCAGGCAAGAGATAAAGGGATTCCATAATTCTGTCCTAAGTTTTGCTTTGTTTTTGTTATCAGGTCCCTTAGGTCACAGTGGCCTCTAGGGAGCTGACCTGTCTGTGTTTTCCTTCTAGCTGCGCTCTGTTCCCAGGGTTTGCCACCCATCAGGGTTAAAGCATCTCCTTCTGTCAGTAAGACAGTGTCTGGGGTTCTGGTCCCTAAATCAGTTCCTTCATTTCCCCCTCCCTGTTGAACGATAAGGACTCCCTTGAGTGATCGATTAATTAAACCTTGTAAGCATTGCAATATACAGGGTAAAAAAACAATAAAAAAGCAAACCAGCAAAAGCATAAATGATTGTTTTGGCAAGACTACGAAGTCAGCCAGAAATGGTTAAATGACCGAGACTGCAAAGTCCTCCTCTGATTTGTGAGGGCAGAGCTGGCCAGGCTCTATCTCCACAAATAAGGAAAACAACTGCAGGCAGACAATGAGGATGGGAATGCCTCTTCAATGCTCGATTGCACCATGCAGTATAATTTCTGTACCTCTTCCCTGCTGGAGTAACATCCTGAATATCTGTGGCCTTGTCTGATGTAGAATTAAACACAACACAGTAATGCATTCTTACCAATCCTAACATACTTATCTTTTGAGGCTAGTCAGATTTGTCTTTTCAAATCCTTTACACCCAAAACTATGAAAGATTTTAAGTGTGCCAGGAAGCACATGTAGAATGATCTTTTCAAATTCAGTGGTTCAGTTTTTTCAGTGATGTCCTTTTACCCATTCACTGATGTGCCCACCAGACAGGTGCTGAAGAGATTGGCAGGTGTTGATACAGAGAGGCACAGCGTGTCTTGTCCTATGGCCTTGGCAAGTGTGATCCACAGATTTTGCTGTGGTTGCTTTGAGATGTGCAAGGCCACTGCTGCAGTCAGCGTCCAAAGGATGATGAAAGCACTGGGACCCAATACAGTCCAAAACCTGTATAGACACAAGCATATCCTCCACCCGAGGTTATTAATACACTGGTGGTAGTTAAAAAATTAAAATGACGTGTCATTGGGGTTTCCTGGGAATCATTAGGAAGCTGTAAAAAATTTAAATTTTAAAATGTAAAACATACATAGCTTTGTTTAACCAGGCCTCTGAAGAGGCCCCAGCCATTCCCCCTCTTTAGTTTTTGCAAAAGTCATTTCAGTGTACTGTGTGAGGGAATAAGGAATACAGGGAACATGAGCGATACCCCACAATTGCAAGAATGAATTAATTTTACCAGATAGATAGGCTGGGCTATTTGTCTATTCCTGCGTAACCACTGTTTAACTATAACATTCTGGTGAGTTAACATATAAATCTACATAAACATATTCCCTAATTACATAACATTAAGGCATTGAAACATTCAGTCCCGAATGAAATGTTTCCTTCGGGGACACTCGTGCAGTCAGCTTCAGATCGGTGCTTCTGATCTCAGTTAAACAGGCACTGTGGTCAGACTCAATGGTCAGCTGATTGTCAGCCTCACGGGCACTGCTGTTTGTCCCATCCTTTGAGTCTGGTGTTCTGCCATGCTGGCATCAGGAAAAACCTGTAGGTGGGAAAAGGTGAATCCCTTTCCTAGCACTGAGTTTTCCCTAGGGAAAACCTGTGTACCAAAAAAGGAAAAGAATTTTTTTCCCCCCCGCTTTTCATATTCTTATAACCTTATCTTAAAACCTTTATAAACACAAAAAACAATAGAACACTCTATAACGTTCCTAAAATAATCTTATGTCCTGCTAATATCAAGAAAAGATCCTAAAAACTTACATAAAATTAAACCATCAATATAATATACAAAAAAACCACAAAAAAGATAATGCGCGCTTTTCAAAATGAAAACTTATTTACCATATAGAGCTCTTTTTAAAAATGCCGGCACACTCAAAAAAAAAAAAAAAAAGAGAGAGCTTCGAACCAGAAAAAAAGGAAAAAAAGAAACCTTAACCTATAAACTCATAAAACCAGTAGCACTTACACAGTATCATGCTTGTTAATTAAGAAAAATACTTTAACATAATCACTAAAAACTTATAAGCAAAAGTCATTTTCTATAACAGTAGACCTTATTACAAATACCAACTTTGTTTTTTGGGTAGCCAATTACCATCATGCTTATTGTAAAGACACGCAACAATTGCAAACACTAAAATAATAAATTCCCAAATGCCTTAAAATCAGAAATAATGATAAAAACAATATATAGATATCAGTTGCATTCATGAAATGGTAAAATACCTTTCTTAACAAAACTTAACACTCTTACTTTAAAATTAGAACACAGGTTTCTGCAGACCTTCAACAGGGAGTGAAACAAGGGAGTGAGATAAGGAGGGAGAAGGAAGGGGGAGAGAGAAAAGGGGGGGGAGGCAAACGGCAGTAGAGAAGACACATTTTTCTTTTTTTCTTTTCATTGTTCATATGCTGTTATCTTCAGAAATGTGCAGATTTTCCAGCTTTGAAGTGAAGGTTCTGACTGTATGAGCACTGCCTTCAGCTCCAAGGTTGCTTTTTCACTAATTTCTTGATGAAAAAACTGTGACATTTCTTTAAAGAATCAAGGTCTGTAAACAACTAGTGCCGCTGCTGATAGACGAGAGCAATGGGAGTTGCAGCTGCCGCCTCCTCCATGGGACAAGCCAGAGCCAGCGCGGAGGTCGCCGCTTGGCTCCCTGCTGTGGCTGGCACCACCGCTCTGTGACTCGTGATGCCCCAGCCAGGGGCCATCTCCTCCCGCTGCCCCATACCGCTGTACGTGCGGTAACTGTGGGGATTTTTTCTTGCACCCACTTTAGCGCTACTCCAAGATCATGGCCAGAAATAACTTTGCCATGCTTTTTAAGGAGTGCATTAATTAGTTCATATACATCTCTCTCTGGGGACAACTCTTGATTCCCTATTTCAGTTTCCCACAGCTCACCTCACTTCCTGGAGGGATGATATGTTGCCGGCCAGCGTTCTGCTTCCTTTCAGCTCATTCAAACGTTCTGTGGGATGTCGCAGCAGCCCACAGTATAGTGGTTATTGCCTCATCACATCGAGGGTCACCTTTATGCTGCAATGGAGAGACAGGACAAGGCCTGATGCAAACCAAGTGTTGATTTATTGTACAAAGCTTTTTCTTTATATAGGTTAACATAATATCAGAAGGCAGCTTGTAATTGGTCATTGGTATGTCCATACTACAGTTGTAAATTCATGATTGGCTACAGAGAGAAAGTATCACATGAACGCATATATTTTTCACAAGGCTTAAGCAAACGTCAAGCAAGAGATAAAGGGATTCCGTAATTCTGTCCTAAGTTTTGCTTTGTCCTTGTTATCAGGTCCCTGCATAACTCCCTTAGGTCACAGTGGCCTCTAGGGAGCCGACCTGTCTGTGTTTTCCTTCTAGCTGCGCTCTGTTCCCAGGGTTTGCCACCCATCAGGGTTAAAGCATCTCCTTCTATCAGTAAGACAGTGTCTGGGGTTCTGGTCCCTAAATCAATTCCTTCATTGAACCAGGGAATATCATACCTTCTATGAAGCTCAAGCAACTAAATTAAGTACTACAGGTATATTATAATACTGTGAGTAACACATGCAAGAGAATAATCCAAGATACAAATTTCATACTTAGGTTCAAAGATTTCCTGTAAATCAAGTCTGAAAAGATAGCAAATTACAGATGTGTTTTTGCTGTAGGATGTGGTTATTATGCACAATTAAATTATGAGTGATAAAAACATTAGACATATCAACAGACTTTTAATTTTATCTTGAACAGTTAGAAACTACAGCATATAAGGCTGTGCTCACAATACACATTGTATTGTTTAGATTTTTTTAAAGAGTGAAAAAATCTTAATGAATTTTTAATAGTGAGGCTTGTAGCTTTGTGAGCTTACAGCTTTTATTGACATCAAAATGACTGTAATGTGTTGACCTTGGTTGGCCATCAGGTGCTCACCAAGCAGCTCTATCATTCCCCTTCCATCCACAGGACAAAGGGAAAAAAATTGAAAAAAATTTCATGCACTGAGATAAGGACAGGGAGATCACTCAGCAACTAATCTCACAGGCAAAACAGACTGAACTTGGGGAAATTAGTTCAGTCTACTGCCAATTGCTTGTAAGAGGCTAGAATAGTAAGAAATGAGAATGAAACAAAAAATTTCTTCTTCCCACCACTCTCTTCTTCCCAAGATGAACTTCACTCCTGCCTGTTCTACCTCTTCCCCTTGAGTGGCACAAAGGATGGGTAATGTGGGTTGCAGTCAATGCATAACACTTTGTCCCTGCCTCTCCTTCTTCGTTATGGTCTTTCCCTGTTCTAATGTGGAGTCCCTCCCATGAGATACAGTCCTTCATGAACTAATCCAGTGTGAGGCCTTTCCACAGTGTGAAATTCATCACAAACTTCTTTAGCACTGATCCCTTCCATTGGATGCAGTCCTTCAGGAACAGACTGCTCCAGTATGGAACCCCCATGGGCCATATCTCTTATCAGAAAACCTGCTCCTGAACAGGTTCTACATCATAGGCTGCAACTCCTGCCAGGATTCAGCTCTGGCATGGGCTGTTCACGGGGTGCAGCTTTCTTCAAGGCATGTCCATCTGCTCTGGTGTAGGGTCATGCACAGGCTGCAGTATGGATATCTTCTCCACTGTAGTCTTCTGGGGGCTGCAGGGGAAGAACATGCATCACCATGGCCTTCTCCAGTGGCTTCAGGGGAATCTCCAGTGCCTGAAGCATCTCCTCCCTCTCCTCCGACCTTGGTGGCTGCAAAGTTGTTTCTTGCTCCTTCCTCACAGCTGCCACATAATGATTTCCCTCCTTCTTAAATATACTATCACAGAGGTGCTACCATCATCACTGACTGTCTCCGTTGTGGCCAGAGGTAAGTCCATCTTGGAGCTGGCTGGCATTGGTTTTGTCTGGCATGGGGGCAGCTTCTGTCATATTCTCACAGAAGACACCTGTGCAGCACCCAATCTTCCTTCCTTCCCTTGCCACTTTTGAGTTTATCTATGTTTGAAATATATTCTTCCATAAAACAGAAATACGTTTGTGATACCACTCTGCATTTTAGGAGACGGGATTATGATGTCATACCTACAAGATGATGGTTTAAAATGAGGAATAGACACATAAACTTCCAGAAGGAAAGCTTCTCTTTTCATGCAAATGCCTTCTATAGCAAAAACATTCAGAAAAAGAAAATGATATTATATGTGGTAGCAGTGGGTTTTCTGTTCTTTCTTTTTTTCCTTTTTTTTTTTTTTTTGTAATATCTGAACAGGAAATCACTGGAGAAATGTAGATTTTGATGTTTTCAAAATGTGAAAAATAATTGAAGGGCTGTTAATGAAATAGCCTGGTAAAGGGGAAGCGTTGGAAAGAGTTCATTACTGGATAGGCTTAGGAGGCGGTGGTATGCTTTAAGGAACTTTGTCCATATTTCTTTAAGCAGTGACAGTTTTCTCATTTGAGATCCCCCCTTATCACTTTTGCTGAATCTCTTTAGTCTTCTTTTCTGTTATACTGATTATTATTACCCTGAATATAAAATCAATATAATGTGGGTGTTTTAGTGAATTACTGCTTTTATTTTCCATTTAGTGTCATCACGACAATGGAACCTTGTTCTGAAGAGTTTTGAAATCATATGATTGAATTTATGCTGAATTTCTGTGAGAAGTAATTTACTCAAAAGAAGAGAGAAGGGATTTATTTATTTATTTATTTATTTATTTATTTATTTATTTATTTATTGGTATAGACAAAGTATATGATAATTTGCCCTGACTAGAGTCTTCTATGCACCCTTAAGGAAGACTATGATTTAACTACCATTTCTCTCCTGTTTTCTTTTTCTGTTGAATGTAATACTGATGAATACACATTTTGCTTGGTTCAGATGATTTCAGTGAAGGCATGGACCACTATATTTCTTTCTCATGTTCTCTTGGATACAACTACACAGAAATCCACTAAAATGTTTTTTACTCTATGCACTTGCATGGTTTTAATTTGGGCAAAATTCAGCCCACTGTTTTTTCCTTTTTCTCTCTATGTGTTCCTGACAATATAGTTGTCCAACTTGCATTTGTATGTCAGAAATTGACTCTATTCCATTGAAGTCAATAACAACCTTCCTATAAATTTAAAATTGAAATGACAATAAGTCTGCTACAAAGGAAAAATAAAGGCACACAATCCTGTGCTGCTGTGCTCAGTCGTTCTTGTAGGCCAGTCCAATAAAGGTGAGCACTCTACCCTTCTTCCTTCATGCCTGTCCTACAATACTGACTGTCTTAGTGTTGCTCACAGGCATGGAAAAGTCTTGAACACACAAAATGGACCATGAAACTTGTGACATCTACTGCAAAGACCTTTTGGGAATGTAACAGTGTGAGAGCTGAAATCCCCCCATGCTGACAATGACCAGGCTAGCTCAGTCTGGAAGCAAATGAAAGCTGTATTTACAAGCAAATCTACAATCTATGATGAAATGCAATGAATATGTACAAATATACACAATTCACAACATTTACAAATATGTACAATCAACAGAAAAGTACAACCAAGCCCCCTTTGCTTCCCCCAAGAGCCCTGTCACCAGGGGCCTCCCCTCCCAACCGGAAGGACTCCCCCCAGAACCCCTTGGCAGAAGGCAGAGAGTCAAGAAGCAGAGAGGCTGTTAGACTTAGCTCGTCAAGGTCAGTGTGTTATCTTCAGCCAGAAAAGAAGCAGCAGCAGCCAGACAGAAGCCCAGCAAGCTGCAAACTGCCCAACTCCCCGACCTTGTTTTGAGTAGTGGTTCTTAAACATTTCTATCTTTCCAATGGGATTGTTTAGAATAATCATTATTTTGTTCTCTTACACCCAATAGTGATTTATTTACGTTCTCTAACCTTCTCTCCTTGAACTTCGTGAAGAAAAATTAAAAAGGCAGTCTTTAAAACCATCACAAGGAGCGATTCCACCTGAGCCATTTTGCTTAGATCTGTTGTGGGATACATATTTTTAGCCATCATCATTATGAGAGGTTCTTGATTTGCTGTGATTATTATATCATAGTCCAAAACCTCACTGATGACTGTGACTGATATATGCACAAATTCTGAGAGATAATCTTACACATGATGGCCAGATGTTTTGGAACTGCAATCTCTGTTTCTAGGGCAAAAACGATGCTGTGCTTCCAGCAAACCGTGTTACCATTATTTGAGTAGGGATACCTGTATTGCCACATCAGCTAGATAACCAAGTTGTCTGTATTCCTGCTTTGATGACCAAAGCATTCATATGCAGTTCAACCATTCTTTCTTTGCAAGCTGTTCAATGTACCAGCTGGTGATTCAAGACCTGTTAGTGCTGCCTGTAACATCAAAGCAGTCACAAAAGGCACTGTAACATGATGTGCACATTTTTAATCTGTTCAGAGGTTTGCTATAGGGCAGATACAATACTGTGGCTGAATGCATCTCAAATATAAGAAAAGACAAGTGCCAGCATCATGTACATCTACTGGGTCACCTGCACTGCTGTCTCTTAGAATTTTTCTTAAGATCTGTACGTCCTTCTGAATTTTTCAGCACTTTCTAGGGATTTTGCTTGTGCATGTGCTGACAAAGCTGCCACAATGAAGTGAAAATGCAGCCCATGTGAGTAGGAAATTAGTGCCTGGATTTTTTTTTTTTTTTTTGGTGATAGAAATGAAAGTACAGGAAGATTCTCACTTTATCTGTTGCCAGGTTTGGAGAGGGAAAGAATCCTTAATGTTAAAATTTGTGTCAGTGAAAATATGAGTTCTGATTTTTTGGCACAATGCCTTATATACAAAAATAAGATGAGTGCCTAAGATTAATACTTACAGGTAATAAAATCTGAAGACTTCTAAACATGATTCATGAAGAATTATATTTATGGTTTGTAGGCACTTCTAAATAACTCATCTCATGCACCTCATATATTTGTTCTGCAGACAGATGGTAAGAAGACTTAGTGCTGCTTTCTGCTTTAATCATATTTCTCCTTGCTGACACAAATTAGTTTAAGTTTTGCAAATATGTAATCCAATAAGCTTTGGGGAGTTCCTAAGTGCTAGCAGCAGCTCAGCTACTAACCTTTAAAAAAAAAACATACTAAACCAAACCAAACAAAAAAAAAAAAGTGGGTTTTTTCCACTTTGTGGATGAACAAACTGATTTGGACAGAAGAAAAATTTTCTGTTTTCTTTTGAAGCCTTCTACTAGGCTCAAAACTCTAACTTGAGAATTTTGAGATGTCCAAATGTGGTGCTTCAGCCTCTTTCTCTCCACGTGCAGAGATGGGAGAAATCTAGCTATTACATTTCTTCTGGTAAGCACTTGCCTGAAACAACTCTGTGGTAGAAACAGCTTCAGGATGAGATGCTGGGTGGAAAACAGAGATGAGAAAGAGGGAGAATTGAGGTAAAGACGTAGGAGTAAATATAGAGGCAAAGGGGAGAGTGGAATCCATCAAGCTGTATCAGCTGAATCTCCCTCATTGCAGGTATCCCCTGATGGGCCAATTACTTCATCTCAGCAGCAGGAGACAGACATTTTCTGTGGATTTCAGGCTAGTAATGCTGTAATGCTGCTGAAACTTGTTGTCAGGTGGCTGCACATAGCACAGCTGTGTTCAGAGATACGATTTCTGCCTAACAGTGATTGAAAACCACTCATCCATGGAAGATGTGGTACAGAAACAGACCAGGCAAACCTTCTTTGACAAGCAAAATAGTCTGCAACAGATGAGCAAATTCTGATTCCTGTATTTGCTAAGAGGCTGAGAGGAGGGAGAAACACTGACTACCCTATACCTGCGCTAGGAAATAAATGAGTTCAGGGTCTGTCTAGTTTTGAGATGGCATGGCACATTGTAGTAACTGCTCACCAAAGATCAAGCTGTAGCAAGGTGGCTACACCTAAACCTCCTCATGAAACAGTCCTTGTTTTCTGCTGTCCTTGAACTGTGCCTGACATTGTTGGGGAAAGAGGTAGGCTCTGTGAGAAAGCAAGAGCAAGTAGGTAAACTGCACAAATGTCTACAGGTGCATGCTCAACCTGTGCCCTAGCCATTTCTTGATAAACTGATACAGAGGTTTTCAGTGAGTTTCATGACTGCTGAGGTCTTTTCTTCTTAGTGATGGCTTTCTGTGCCTTGATTACATGCCCTAAGATACAGACTTGCCATCAAAAGGATGTTTAAATGCTTACGTCACTGAACTGCACATAGTATTCTCCCATGCATAGAAAACATTTTAATTACCTAGCTAGGTTGTTACACCCAGGTTGTTTATAATCTTTATTAAAATGGAAAAAACCCTACTTATATACAGGCTACATGTAGAATAGAATATTTATTTATAGTATATTTATTTATGGCTGTTTGTTTTAATGAAGGGAGTGTTTTGCCTAATTAAAAGCAACTCCAATGTAATGTTAGAAAAAGACATGTGGGGATTTAAGAAGAATATATCCTCTTGTCTTATAAATCTAGACTATTGACTCGCAGGTCTAATTGCAGTTTCTAGAGTGCAGTTCTGCAACCTCTGTTTAGTTGTAGTATTTTGTGCAATTTATTTTACAGCACAGTAAATCTGAATATTTGAATGCATGTTTATATTGTATGTAGTACTTGATAAGAATTTTAAAGTGTGAGTTATGCTAAAGCAGCTATTAATTCCTGCCTGGCAAAATACTTCGTTAGAAAGCACATTTCTGTTAGCAATGGACTACTAAATCACCAGGTAATGCCATTACTTTCAAAGGGGAATGATGTACATCACAGCATTTTCTAAGACTACAGTATACTGAGAAAAGAGATCTCTCTTCTTCTCCCTTTCTGTGTGCTCTTCTTTGTTCACAAAGAAAATTTCTGCTTTGATCTGATATGGAAAGTTTTAGGAACATTGTTATTGAAAAAGATCTGTCTTACAATCCCTTCACAGTGTTTTTGGAAAACATGGTTTGCTGGAAAATACTTTGTTTAAAATGTTTTAGTTATTTCATAGATATGTACAAATAGAAGAGCTTCTAGGATACGTTTATTTACAACACTTGTAGTTTAAAAGACAGTTTCTGTAAATAGTTGGATAGTTAATTTATAAATAAAGTCACCTGATTGATAGTACTGTTGGTGTCTAAAATAAGAAACCTCAGCTGAGACTGTTTGTTTAATGGCATAACGAATTATAGAGCAATGTGAAACAGTTTAGCTAACAAAATCAGTATTCTCCAGAAGTTGTTGAAAGTAAATTTTTCCAACAGTTTAACAGAAAACAAACAACAAAAACACTTCTGCAACTACAAAACTGAACCATCAGTACCTACCCAAGGAATGAGCTGAATATAACAAAATGCAGTTATGAACTGTAAATACTGTGTGTCAAGTCACAAATTGTGTATAGACTGTATGTTAAGGACTAGAAGATGGCATTATCTCTAATCCATTCAGGTCAGAGCCACCTGCGGTTCCCTCATGACTGCTTTCTTGTTTCATTAGCTACACGGTGGCCCAATTTTGATAGTATAGTGTCATCTCTTCTCTGGAAATCTCTGGAGTCTGTGGTTATTGCCTTCTTCTTGAGCATGGAAATTTGGAGCCTGAACCAAAGTCTTGCAGTTCTTAGGCCAATAATCTAGGCTATTATGTAAAGCATGGAGGATGATGATTTCACCATTTTTTCAAACAACATATATGCTCAAAAGAGAGTAACATATTCATATGACCGCACAGGCAGATGTTTCTATCTTTTTTCTTCATTATAAACTTCTATTCATACTCCATGTATTTTATTTATGGAAGAATAAAAGTAGTCACCTGTAGTCTTGCCTGTAGAAGGGGTCAGATTCCTGCACAAGAATATCTTATTTCATTGGTCTGAGTTGTCTTCCCTAGGTTTCAGAGGCTGTACATATATGGTGCGACAGAAAACCTCTTCCTAGCTCTCATCTTACTGCCATATCCTGACTATGCCTTGGGACCTGGTGATATTCCTTTTTTAGTCAGCTCATTGAGGAAAACCAGGCACACAGATTAGGCAGGAGTCCTCCTGAGCTCCATTAGGACCTGCACTCTCTTGTCACCTTAGATATTTCTGTTGACTGTACAAGGACCTTAGAATGTTAATCTCAGAAGTTAGCAACTCCATATCTTCTATGTCTCAGAAGTTAGGCTAGCCTTAAACTGTTACACATTAGGTCCATGATTTTAGTTTTCTCTCTGTAACAAGCAATTGTCCTGAGTAAGTGTCATGAGTCTATATTCTGCATGCGGCCCCGTTGATGCCCTGCAGAGCTATCCAGATGTATTAAGGTGGCATTTATGTTACTATCATGGGCTCTGGATACAGTTTGTACTCAGGATTTTTAGGGAAAAAAAATCCATTTGACAAACCAAAAATAACTATGTAAGAGGTTTATGCTGTCAGTGGATATGGTCTCTATCAAAGAGATGGTCCAGCAGTGCTGCCTCTGCCATGCAACTGAAGTCCCATGTAACCAAAGAATATTCCTACCCTGAGATAATTCCCCTCCACAAATTATGTCAGTTTTGTAGACAGAGTCTACAAACGAAGGAAATGAAGTGCTGCTGGTCAAAAGCAGGGTTAGGATTCAATCCAGTGTTGATTATTTCCGCAGCAGCAGTAAGGTGTCTTTTTATTTTCATGGCACTCAACCAAGCTCATGATAGGGTCAGTGTGGCATCATTTAGCTATAAGCCACCTATTTTTTTTCCCACCTTTTAGAGGGATTGGGATATATCAGTGCCATTAACTGAAAACAGTACAGGAGAGAAAGCATTTTTTGACAGATGAAAAGTGACACAATGCAATGATAAACCTGTCTTTTCACTTCTGTAGCCAGAAAAACAATACTTTGCTGAGACTCCATTTTTATTGTACTGCTTAAATATGCGGTGTCAGTGATTACATAATGGTTTTAACTTTTTATTTTCACAATGGGGATTTCATGCCTTTTGTATAATTGAAATATGAAGTATGTACTCTGAAATCTTATTGAAGCATATGTTGAATTTAATGTGCATAGTATTTTTTTCTACTAAGAAAGAAAATAAAAACCCAGTAGTTTTAGTATGAAACAGTTAGGCTTCATGCTAAAAATAATATCTTCACCTATCTGTCCTTTGTTTATGGAAGATTTTCAATATTCTTATTTATTTTTTGAACTATAAAAACTTTGCAATATATTTCAATATTCAGATTAGATATTATCATTGTTTACTTTACTAACAAATTTGAAATATCATCTTTGACTTCCAGCCCAATATCCCAGAAATGAGAATGAACATACCTATGGATATCCATCCACAATTCTATAGCATAGATCATATATTCCCTGGGTGGAAATGTGGACATATCTTCAAATATAAGTGCAACTTACCCTGTAATTTGGTTATGACTACACACAAATGCTGTCAGCTCCTGGTTTTTTTCATGGCTGCTGTGTCTGCAGTCCTTTTGGGATGCTACATCTGTTCATTTTGTTCCAGGAAGGGCAGCAGATTTCAGAGGGGAGCTGAGGACAATGATAGATAGCATCAGGAGGACTAGCTGCAAGGTATAGCATGTCAAAACAGTTTGAAACACTGTCAGGAAGAAAGTGCTGTGAAGATAATGATGGAAAGAGATGACAGTGAATAGAAAAAAACACCAAATGTATCATTTGGGAAAGAGCTTGGGAAGGTGAGAAGGTAACACTGAAAGATAGCTGAAGGAACAGACTAAGAAAAAGAAGGTAGGTATGAAAAAGAGAACTCAAATCTGTATGCCTCATGTCAGTGAGGATCTGATGCAAGACAGTTTGAAGTTAATTAATGTGATTTAACTGGATCTTTAATGAGAAAATACAGAATTCAGGTAAGCATTTTCCTTGGACCCCTTGGTCCTGCTTTCAGTTGGCTGGCAAATAAGAAGCCATGTATTAAAATTTGATAGAATTTCTGCTAGGACAGAGTTTAATGGAAATAATACAATGTGCAATTGCCTTCACCTATTTCACAGAAAAGCACAGCAAAAGCAGAAGCAGCAGCAGAAGCCAGTGATAAAAGACCACCCTGCAAGCCCAAAGCCAGCCCAGCAGAAAAGGCCAACACCCCAAAACCAGAACATGGAAGCAGCAATCAGAAACAGGAAGGCCCTCATGTTACAACCTGAAATTCAAGCCCCATGATACTTTGCTCCAGCCAGCATGTTCATTTTAAAGCTGGCATGACAGAAGCATGGTATGGTATATTCATCAGTAGATTAAATTGGCTAAACCCATGACATGAAGTGTGAGAGGCAAACCTGAAAGTTTTCAGGAAGTGCACTTGGTTTGTGATGAGGTTTAACTGGGGAAAATAAGTTTTAGTTAGACCAAAAATGCTTCAGAGAAGTATGAATTAATATTGGATAAAAAAAGGCCAAAGGGTGAAATTTAGTCTAATTGCCTTTGACTTAAGGTCAAGACAATTTGTTCAAATAAACTAAAATGATTTTGCTATAGCCCAGATTTTGGGTTTATATAATTTATATTTCAGTTGTACACATTGTTTTCAAGTAAATTAGGCTATTTAACTTGGAGATTTCAGACATTTAAGTCATGATTTATTTAGATTGCCTTATGCATACATAATAAGTTTTACATCTTTATTGTGCTAAAATGAAGGCTAAGCTGCACACTTTGGGCTTGATTTTAATCAAGTACAATGTCAGAGTTTGGAAAGCATTCAGATCACTTTGGAAAAAGGATAAGGAGTCATATGGTAAAAGAAGCAAGTTCTCATAGAAGTTTCATTTGTAGATAGATGTGATGCATATGACTGATTCCTCTGAGGTTTATCTATTTTTTTCAGGTTATAAAATACGCTGTCATTTAGGCTGGATGTACGAAGATATTTTTCTAAGTTTAGTCTGAATGAATCTTTTTTTTCTTTCCTTTTTTTTTTAATCAGAGAGGATGCATCTCATTTTGTGATGATAGCTGATGGGACCACATTTATGCCATTTTCAATGCAATTTTTCAACTGTTACTATATAACTGCCAGAAGTATTCCATTGTACCCTGGATTACTAAGAAATGTATACAGCCAATAACAAAGGAACACTAGTACCCCATTGCTTTAATGCTTTAATTATCCCAGAGTCATAATAAACACATTGATTGCTCTATCTTAACATGTACAGATCAAGTCTTACCCATTTTTTATAATTTCAGAGTATTTACTAATATTAGAGCAATTTCTTTTGATTCCAGAACTAGTCATAGTATCATAATGATTTAGGTTGGAAAGAACCATTAAAGATTACATAATCTAAACCCCCTGATATGGGCAGGGACACCTTTCACTAGATCAGGTCTCTCAAAGCTCTGTTCAACCTGAGCTTGAACTTCTCCAGTAATGAGGCAGCCACAGATTCTCTGGGCAACCTGTTCCAGTGTCTCGCCACCCTGAATGTAAATTTCTTCCCTATATATAATCTAAATCTACCCTCTCTAGACCCTCAACCAGTTTCACTGATATTCTTTGGATGCACTCCAGCACCTCAATATCCATCTTGTAGTGAGAGGACCAAAACTGAAAGCAGACCAAAATGTTGCAGCCTCACCAGTGCTTGGTACAGTGGAACAATCACTTCCTTACTCTTGATGGCCACATTACTCCTGAAACAAGCTGGGATGCTGTCCCAAAGAGTAGCTTTCAAAGGGTCCAAGTCCAAGTGGAGGCCAGTGACAAGTGGAGTCCCTCAAGGGCCAGTACTGGGACCAGCCTTGTTTAACATCTTTGTTGGTGACATGGACAGTGGCATTGAGTGCACCCTCAGCAAGTTTGCTGATGACACCAAGCTGTGAGGTGCAGCAGACACACTGGAGGGAAGGGATGCCATTCAGAGGGACCTTGACAGGCTGGAGAAGTGGGCCCATGACAATCTCATGAAGTTCAACAAGACCAAATGAAAAGTCCTGCATCTAGGTCAGGGCAATCCCAAGCACCGATATATGCTGGGCAGTGACTGGCTTGAGAGCAGCCCTGAAGAAAAGGACTTGGGGATGCTGGTGGATGAGAAGCTCAACATGAGCCACCAGTGTGCGCTTGCAGCCCGGAAAGCAAATCACATCCTGGTCTGCATCAAGAGAAGTGTGGCCAGCACGTCGAGGGAGGTAATTCTCACCCTTTACTCTGCTCTGGTGAGACCCCACCTGGAGTACTGTGTCCAGTTCTGGAGCCTCTATCACAAAAAGGATCTGGATGTGCTGGAATGTGTCCAGAGAAGGGTCACAAGGATGATCAGAAGGCTGGAGCACCTCTCCTATAAAGATAGACTGAGAGAGTTGGGATTGTTCAGTCTGGAGAAGAGACGACTCTGAGGACACCTTGTTCTGGCCTTCCAGTATTTTAAGGGGGCCTACAAGAAAGCTGGTGAGGGACATTTTAGGGTGTCAGGTAATGATAGGACTAGGGGGAATGGAACAAAAATAGAAAAGAGTAGATTCAGATTGGGTGTTGGGAAGAAATTCTTCACCATGCGGGTAGTGAGACACTGGAACAGGTTGCCCAGGGAGGTGGTGGAAGCCTCATCCCTGGAGGTTTTTAAGGCCAGGCTGGATGTGGCTCTAGGTAACCTGATCTAGTGTGAAGTGTCCCTTCCCCAACAGTGGGGTTGGAACTAGATGATCCTTGAGGTCTATTCCAACCCTAACAATTCTATGATTCTATTATTCTATGGGCTGCCTTGGCCACCTTGTGCACACTGCTGGCTCATGTTCAAGTAACCGTCAGCCAACACCTCTAGCTTCTTCCCAAACAGGTTTTGCAGGACAGATTGGATGGCCATATGGTATTAGACCAGACTAAAGCAATTCCTTCACCTTTGAGTGGGTGCCAGGCAGTATTGCAGTTATATCACCAAGAAGTGATTGAAAATTTTGATGACACAGTCTTTTTGTGGAAATGGAAACTTTATTGGTGGAACTGAATCCTTCAGGTAAAATATGTCTATTTCAAGAAGAGAATAAACAATTTTAACTTTTTTTCCCTTTTTTTTTCTTTTTTTTTCTCATTTTGTTAACAGAGTGTTTTTTTTTTTTTATTCTATATATTCCATTTATTTCATTTTTATGAGTGTATTACTTCATATGTGTTTTGCCATACAAATTTTTGACACTGAAAATGAAACCTTTTAATAAGTTTTTCTGGAACTTTTATATAGACTGGTTTGTATACAATTTTAGTGAAGACCAATCTCCATGCAACACTTCAGATTCTTTTCTTGTTTGCTTCCAGTTTTGCTGTTTAGGATCAGTGTATCTGAGTAATTGCCTTTTTTCCTACTAGACACTTACAGTAAAGGCAACCTACTTGGAAATATATATATATATATATATAAATATATATTAAAAAAATAAATACATATATTTCCAATTAGGCTGCCTTTACACAAGATTGTGTGTGTGTGTGTGTGTATGTGTATGCATACACACCACTCTAGCCCTCTGACAGGAACATAATGTGTGTTCATTTTCACATCTTACTCCTTTCAGTCAGTGATCTGCAGGTCATGATCTGGTCTTGGGTTAAATTAGGGATACATGGGCTCATTTCTTTATGTCACTTGGTTCCTATAAAGGATTCAACAACAAGGCTTCAGTCATGGTATTATGACAATAAACTTTTTATTTTGTTTTGCTAAGGTGAGAGTTTGGCATAATCAGAACTGTCATCAAAACATTGATAAAATTCAGATAAAATCTGGTAAAAGGTTTAGTGGTTCAGTATGTTCTTCTGAAATACTTTTGCATTTCTGGAAAAAGCTTATTTTCTTTTCTCTATGTCTGGCATAGATTCAGATTTCTGAAATGCAAAGTGCAGTGTTTGTACTCTTTTTGTATTTGACTATTTTAGTGTAGGAATCTCATCAAAGTTCAAGACAAAACTTTTGTTTATTGCCTTTGAATATTTTTGCTTGCAAAACTGGATTTTGCAGTGGGTTTCCTCTCACATGAAGAAAAATCACTAAATGTTTGCTTCTCTGAGCTAGGACAAACCTCCTGTGTTTTGTCTGTAGAACACACAGCTTTATCCCTCAAAGGAGCAAGATTTGTTCTTTAAGATCTGCTCCTGTTCCACTACCCTTCTTGTATCTCTTCAGGAAGGCACAAGTGAGGTTGCTTCATGAGTTATGACAAGCTCAGGGTGACCCTAGCATGGGAAATGACCCCAGTTAAAAGGTGACATCCATTAGGGACTGAACATCACTGGCAGAGCTAGGGTGATGACAGAAGGGTGCACTGATATCCCTAGGATGACAAGTAGTGTAACAGGTCCAGAGTCCCTGAAGGGGTGTCAGTCTGAAGCAAAAGAGGAGTGAGCAAAGCAAAGGACAAAGCTATGGTGTGTTTATCCAGGTGGCAGGGACAGAGAAAGGTTTGGAGACTCTTGCTCTTACAGGGTTGTTGGGAGTAAGGACTGATAGCTTTGGGATGAGCCAAAACACCATACTCGGCTATGGGCAGGGTGGCAGAGGTCCCAGGGGTGGGTAGGAGAGGATGGTGAAGTCTTATTATGACCTGGGGCCATAACACTGATACGGACAGATCCTGAATTCTTGTTTCAAGGACGGCATGCATCTCTGGAGCTATAAACCCAGTTTAGTATGTGGAGCTCAGATTCCATTACTGTAATCTGCACGTGAATTAAAGGATTAAGTTTGCTGGTAGGAAGATGAGATCTGATCTGTTAAGATATCAGATAATGGAATCTAAACTCATCTTAAAATCTGCATTGGTAAGATTTCACATCAGATGTTCAATAGTCTTCTTTGGGAAATGAAACCCTGGAAAAGGGTGCTGCTATCAATTTTATTAAAATTAATCTAAAACTCAAAAATTATCTGTCTCATAACTTCTCTGTAGAAAGTTGAAGAGATTCTTTTTTCCCCTATTTTTTTTCCTCCTTAACATTTATTTTCAGACGTTTCACTTCAGATAAATATAGGTATCTAGGCAGTTATCTCTAACCAATTCATGTAGTTGCCTTCACCTAATTTTGAATTACATCAAGATTTTTTTCCCCCGTGGTGATTCACTTTAGTGTAAGGAAAAATATTTTAATTGGTGTAACTTTAGCTATCTAAAAGTTAAAGGTCTAGATTACTCATCAAGACACTCTCTAGAGTCAGTGGAGGGGAATAAATATCTGAAAAGTGATATAATACCATGTATTTTAAACATCAGAGATACGCTGGGCTGAATCATCCTTGAGTTAACATCTCACTAGACTAGTTGTGAATAATCTAAATGATAATTTACAGAAAAAAATTACATTTTTAAATGGATAAACTTTTATGAGATAAAAGATAAAGAATATATTAGTTTGCAGTATAGATGTTTAAACTGCACTTCTTCTGTATCTACTGATACCTTTGATATCCTTGTATCCATGTATTACAGAATATATTTTTCAAAAGTATGGCCTTTTTGTTACTTTTTCTTTGGAAAAAAAGTATAATTTTTGTACTTCTGTGTATTCGCATCCTAGGCATGAGAAAAAAAAGTAGTGAGCTTGCTGCAAGTATATCTGAGGTTTTAGCTGAATTCTCTTACATATTTTTAAATTCTCTCCCCAGATAAATTTCACACTAGGGTAGCCTACAAAATTGCATAAAAGCACTCTCAAATCAAACAAGGCAAGGCAAATGGAAAAATACACATCAGTAAGAATAGCTGGACATATGTTATATTGTGAAAGATGATAAAATTATGTGCATTTTTAAAGAAAACTGCATGACATTCCTTTATATTCTTCCACTGTACTCTATCACTGTCACTTTTAAACCATTTAGTGGTTCTGATTCAAAATCATTATTTATTTGTGCTTGTTATAAACTAGCCCTTAGCTATCAAAACAAGTGTACATTTAAGTACCTAAATCATCGTGCCTTAATGCAGATTTCTAACTTTAAGCATAGCATACAAAAATTGGTTCCCTTATAATACATTGTAAAAGCCAGACTAATATTACAATGTTACACTTGGACTAAAAATGGCATTTTAAAGTACTGTCTTTTGGGTGTAGACTTGCACATACACTTCATTATGCATAAATATGGATTGAAATCTCTCCGTGATGATGAGAGACCAGAACGTTCATTATTCATGGCTATCACAATCCATTCATGTATAGCAAAGTTTCACGCTTACTTAATAGTTTAGTGTAGTAGCTTTTGCATGTAATGAAAGCTGAGATGGGTGGTTTTTCAGTCTATTGTTTTATATAATAAAGCATCCATAATTCAATGCTAAGGAGCTCAGATACTTTCATCTTCATTTCTCCTTTGTCTGGAGTAGAATGGTGTTCTAGTTAGATTCTGAAGTTGGTCTGGCCCCCCACCAGACTTGTGGACAAAGGCACTCACACACACACACACACACACTCATATAAGCAAAGCATTCAGTGTGTCCCTTTATTAATCCCCAAATACATATTGCCCCACATGTAATTACAGAAGCGAGGGTGCAGGTGCTATTGCTTTACTCTATTGCAGCTGCACTGGTTGGAGGCCAGTAGGTGTGATTCTTCATGGACGTATCCATGGGGACAAGATGTCTTGCTATCACAGGTGCCTGAGCTCCTGGGGAGAAGTCTCCCCTTTTATTGTATGGTGGTCCAGCCCCTTTCCCTGCACATTCAGCCAGAAGGTGAGGGGAGAGGTGCCAAACCCCACCTCCATATACATAAGAGTGAAGGTTCCTGTGTATACATCTGCTTAGGTTTGAGGGGTTGCAGGCACTGGTGGGGGTACTGAAGTTCCAGCTGTTGTTTTCCCAATTGTCCTTGCATGCTCTTCTAATCAGCCTTGCCTTTAAGATTCTCTCCTGCCAGTTCCTTATCTTGGAGCAGCATGTTCTACCTACAGAGAGGAAAATATTTGTGGGCCAACAATGGACCATTTCCCAATTAACCCATTCTAATACTTATATGGTTTATGATCAAATATGAATATGATTTATTAGATATAAAAAAATATTTTTCTGAGCTAATTTGACCCAGGTTCATTTGCCCGGTCGATGATAGGTTGATTACACACAATAGAACGCTAATGAACAATGGAATAACAGTCTAGAAAATCAGAAACTTGGAATACAGAGGAACAAACTGAAAACAAACAGCAATACCACCTCGGGAGACAGGACAGACCCCCCGGCCTTGCTATGGAGCTAAGCCACAGAGAAACAGTCTGTGAACTTTAGAAATAACCAAGTAAATTAGCTTTAGTTACTCATGAACCGTTGAGCTTCTAGTCACCAAAACTTTGCCAACTGGAGATACATGGAGCTGCAAACTGTAATCCAAAGGGCAGGGATAATCCAAAGGCAAATCCCAAATTGGAAGAAGTGAGGGAGGGAAAGAGAGCATGCTGCTGTGGTATGGCCTGCGGCCCAACATGCTGCTGCTAGGACAATAGCAGGTAATTGTCCTGAAGACAAGCACAAAGTGGGTGCTTGCCGCCTCCTTGAGCCCCGTTAACGAACAGGGTGTGGGCCCTCCATTCATCCCCTATAAATTCCCCTTTTGAAAATTGAACGGCCCAATGGCAGATTACCTTTTCAAATATTGCCAATCAGTTCAAAGTGCTGTATGGCAGGCAAACTGTACACACCTTCTCGACTAGCCTCTGACAGGTGCAGTTGTCTGTGTGAAACGTGAGGCACGGGGTCCAGCTTCCACCCCCACCAGGCAGTCTCAACGGCACCTGCCTATTGGCTTCTCAACCTCAAACCTGGACCCTGCAGCTGGGAGGAAAGAGAAAGGCCAGTGGCCAAACAGTTTAGCTGGGTCATTAATTCCTCTTCAAGGACTAATACATGCCATGTTAACCTGTCCTAATACAAACGGTACTGAGTACACACCAAACCTGTTGTGCTTCGTTTGTTAGTAGTAGCCAGCTTCTCTAGCTCTTCCATTTCAGTGGTGTTGCATCATGTATGAGACTATGCAATTGCTAACAAGTATCTAGTGGTGGAGCATTTTGACTCTCCTATTATGTTCCTCCTAGGATGAACAAACTATTGATCTGAGCCAAGTCATGAAAGCAGCTTGCACAATATTACACAATAGCTTTTGAAGGAATGCTCTTCAGGATTCCATTTGGTTTGATACTGTGGTGAATTTGAAAATTCCCCCAACATAAAATTGCCAGACTACTCAGTTAGAAAGCAAATGAAGCTGTCTTTACAAGCAAAACTACTATTTAAATTTGAAATGCAAAGAATATATACAAAATATACCTTATTTACAATTTATAAACAACACAAGAACTCCCCCAGACAAACCAGGGGGCTACCAACAGCTTCCCTGTCCCTGCTCCCTTCCCTCCCCCTGTACATCAGGCAAGAGAAAGAGCAGAGAGTTGCTGTTAGTACTTAATCACAAGAACGCATTCAAGGTCAGCAAAGCCAGCAGAAGCACAAGTTAGTATCTGCCAGAGTTAGGAAGCTGAAAATAGAGAAAGTTAGTGTACAACACTAACTTTATAGTAGATATCTGTCCGATGGGATTATTTAGAACTTATCATTATTTTCCTTTTTGGTAATTATTTTCCAATGGCAATTTGTTTACATTCTACTACTTTCTGTTCAACATCTGTGGAAAATTTTTCAGGTATAACCTAAAACTACCACAGATACACTTGATCAAATAGCAACAAGCTATGAACCAAGATATTTCTGATTGTGTTTCCAGTCTTTCAACATTGTTTCATTTTTGCTCTCTCAATTCACTTCCAGGACCTCTTCTAGGTAGAAAAAAGTCCCTTTCATATAGTACTTAACTGACTGACTGATTAGAAGCTCTTTACTTGTTGACTAGCAAGGCATTTTTGGGCCTCCCACCACTCTCCATGTTTATCAGTGTGTCAACAAATGGCTTGGCTCCCATTTTCCAATCTCTTGCTAAAACAATATGTAAAGAATGAAAGCCATTGTTTAAGGTGAGCTGTTTGCTTTAATAATATTTCTTCTGTTCTGCAGCACAGGAAATTGTTTTACCTTGGAAATTCAAAACAAAAGTTCGGCATAGACAATGAAAAATACATTGGGACCATGCTTGTCAAATGTTTATTCTGCCTAAGTGTGTAAGCTATCTGGAATAAATGTCAGAAAATATCTCAGTGGAAAACTGTGTCAAACCATGTCAAACCATTTTGTCCAATTGAAATAATTTTTTTTTTTTTAAATTTTAAAGACTTTTAATTTACCTATGTTGGTATTTTGTATAAAAATATTAAAATATTTAGTTAAAACATATTATTTTTTAGAGTCATAACTTCTCTCTGTGAATTTTTAAGTAGTTGCAGTTATTCAAAACGGTTTATTTAATCCATGTACAGTATGTCTCCAAAAATGTCCTCCATAATTAGATGACAGTTTTTCCAAACATTAATTTGCTGTGTTCTATTTTTAAGTCCCTTTGAAGATTCCCTATGTCTAGGCTTATTCCATCTAATTTTAAACACTTATCTGAGGTACTGATGGAAAATGTGGCATGTAATTAACTGTACAGTCTTCCTGTGCATCAGCAAGAAGGATCTAAAACTGAGGACGACAATCTCAGAGTACTGAATAGTTTCCTGTAATTACCTGGGTTTCCATTTGCAAGAAAAGCCAGGCTAACTGAGCTCCTAGCTGAAACCTCAAGCTCTGTACAGAACAAGAAAAGCTAGCTTTTCTTGCTACTGTTTCCAGCAAAAGACCTAATGTGCCTGTGAATCAATGAAATAAATACCACTTGAAATATTTTTGATATTTCAGTAATTAGGAACACTGCAAAGATTTGAGAGATTGTTTCATTTGTTGGACTTTGTACATTTCACCTTAGTTACTCAGAAAGATCCCAGCCTTTAGCTTTATTATATATGACTTAAAGATAGAAATCTAATTGTGTTGAATAAAAGTGAACTAGTGGCTTGAAGATGGATATCTCTAGATATGCGTGGAAAAGAAGGATCTATTGGTAGTTTTAGAGCATGGCTGGGTGAGTTGTGTAGTTTTGAGATGCTGCCATTTCTGCCCAAGTATTGCAAAAGACTAAGAATTGCATTGATTATTTCCTTTAAAGAAAAGCAAGTCTAGTCTTCATGCTTTAACACATTATGAAGAAAGGAAAATTAAAAAAAAAAAGGAAAAGGTATTATTCAAGAGTAATATCCCCTTTAGAATCTTGTGGGCCATATGTACATACAGTGGATTTCCACATACTGTGGAAAAATATTAATTTTCTTTGAGAAGAAATATAACTTATCTGTCTATCAAGAGGAAAAACAGAAAGAAGAGATAGTGACTCTATCTTCCTGATGTTGAGAAAAGGTAAATTGTCTTGAAAAAACTTTGTATAAACTCAGTTCCATGATATAAAGATAGAAACCTTCTTTAAATTATACTAGTTGAAGTATCAACTGTGTATTCTTGGTATCCCTATATATTTTCCTTTTACAGTGTCTGTTATCTGCCCAAGTTTGTGGGTTGTCATTAGAAACCAGGACTGGTCATCTTCAACCATTATAAATAAGTTCAACATTATTTTTCCTTTTTTAACTTTTAAGTGGAGAACTGTAAAATTTTATTTGATCTTCTATTATTTTTCTGTCAATTTTTGCAATAACTAAGATGCTATAATTTCCCCCCTTTTTTTTTCTCCTGTTTTGTTACATTATTCTCAGATTCTTGAATTGATTGTTGGTTCGCTTTTAATTGATAACTATTTTTAACTTGTTCTCTCTCCAGTTTCTACAAGTAATGCTAATAATGAAAAACAAATACACTAATAACTTGGTCAGAGTCTCTTTGATGAAGTATAATAAGAAGTCTCAGGAAGATAGTAAAGTTCTTAATCTGCTGAAGAGAACAGAGAGCTATCTTCTTAAAGAATTTGTGGTTCTCCTGGCAAGTATATAAAACACAAAACAGTATCCAATATTTCTGTAATTTTGCCCTATGAAATAACATTATTCTTTAAGACTAATTATGGTGCTTAACATGCCCCAGATCTGTATAATTTTCACATTAACAAGGTCTAATATTTAGCTGGCTCTGTCCTTACATGAACACAAGTGACAGTTTTAGGACGCAGTACGAAGGTTTTAGGAAGTGGTTCAGTTGTATTCTTTTACATCTCAGTGGTTCTATTCTCTCCTGCTTTATCTATAGAAAAGAATCTCATTATATTTACAAAGATATGTGGGGCCCTGTGTTAATAACCTAATTTGCTTATTCTGTCCTTAATTGGTTAAGATAAGAAACCTTGTTATGGCAGAACGATTTAAGTGGTTCCATTAGTCTCTTCTGAAAGAAACATTGATTTTTAATGCTATTACTTCCTAAGCTCATTTTACCAAGATTTTATTTACCATTAGCTTCTAATCCTTGCATGTTAATGCATTTATTAACTTCTGGGATCCTGTGAGAATCTGTGTTACGAAAAGCAATGAACAAAACTCAAACTGTTTGGCTTGGATTCTACACGTTCCATGTAAAGTATAATTCAAGAACACTCATTTTTAATATTTCTGAAGTTAAGAGAAGAGCCTCTGTGTTTAAGAATACAGATATAAGGAGACTGCAGAGCACTAGAGAGGAAGATGGATTTTGCCATAATTTTTTCCAGTCATCCCCATTTGTCTTTTTCTCTGTTTTGATGTAGTCATCAACCAGAGAGAGCTGCCAACAGTTATAATAATGATTCCTGGTCTGGCATGCAGCCAGACTGACAGTTAAAAGAGGGCTGGTTAAGTACTAAATTCAGTCCTCCTCTAATCATTTAATTAATCCCTAGCCCATGCAATTTCCCTGTAAGAGGTGAAGCCTTGGAATTAATAACTGCCTTTGAGATATCTGATCTGGTAACTCTCAGAAGAGGAGGACTGCTACTGCAAATTCTTACGATCAATTATATTTTTCATTAGTTTTCATTAGATAACAACTTCCATATATTCTACAGTCAATATATATTTTTCACTCTTTACTTACCTGTATCCCAGAACCTGTTGGCTCAGTTTTATTTTGCAGATTGTTCTCATTCTTCCTGGAGCAGGAACAGACAGTGCAGCCCAACAGTCCTGGATCGTGACAAAGGGGTTTTGGGAGTTGTCAAATATATTAATAATGGTTATCATAATTCAATTAGCTTACTTATTTTTGTTAATAGAGGCATGCTTTCATGAGCTGCTTTCCTTGTCTAAATTCTGCCATGTGGCAGCCATTTATTTCATTCTGACATCCCACAGAGAAAGTGCTTGACAATCAGCTGGCAATTGCTGAGGACAGTTTGAGAACTATGGAAGAAAATGCAGACTCTGCAGGTTTCTCAGCTGTTGTACTCTGAAGTGGTTTCCATGAATCTGACATAGGAAAGGACTAATTTTTTTCCCAAACTCTGAAGATGGGGGTATCCTGGTTTAAGACAACCCACTCTCACAAGCAAACCTCTTCTCCCCCAAGACTGGCAGGGCAAGTCATACAAAAAAAACTACAGGTTGAGATAAGTTTAATGGGATAACACAATATACAATTGCCTTAGCTATTTTGCAGAAAAGCAAAAGCATTAGCAGCAGAAACCAGCCATAAAATGAACCCCACACCCAAGCCCACAGCAGCTCAGCAGAAAAGACCAACACCCCAAATCCATAAACCAGAAAGAGCAACCGTAAACAGAAAACCTGTTGTGTTACAATCCAAAATTCAAGCCACATGATGCTTTCCTCCAGCCAACACTTTCATTTTAAAGCTGGCACAATGACACCTTGGTACTAAATACTCATCAGCAGATTCAATTGGCTAAATGCAGGACAAAGGGAAAGGATGAAATAGCTTTTCCTGAAAAGCTGAACAGTGTTAGATGGCAGCTATACTCCTGTTCTTTGAAAATTAAAGCCTTTCCTGCAGTGCCCATCTGATAATATGATTAACCACACAATGTATTTGTTAAAATATTTTTTGTCATACTTTTGACTGTAACAGTTTACTTAAATCCCCTTTGAGATTTTAGTCAGAAAATGCTCATCCTTAAAATACTAGACAAGGAAGTAATACATTTGCCTGGGAAGTAAAAGAATGGAAGATGCCCTTCACTGCATCGATCTTTGCATGTTTTGTGCTGTGATTATGGTTTAAATGGACCATCTTGGTGGCCCTTAGGAGTGGAGATCAAAAGGTCGCATGAAGGGTGACATGGCCTTTCTTGAGTCTGTATTAGGTATTAGAAACTTTTGATTGTTGAGTGGGATCACTGGCTGCATTCCAGAAGAAGGCATAGTAAAAAATGGCTGATTGATCTTTACTTTCAGCTCTTTGATGGCCTGGATAAGTAATATTGTAGCTTTTTTTAGCTGAAGCATAGAATTATAGAACTGTTTAGGCTGGAAAAGACATTTAATATGATCAAGTCCAGTCATTAACATAAACACTATCAGCTGCTAAGCCAAGTTCCTAAGTACCACATCTACACACCTAAATACCTCCAGGGATGATTTGCTCACTTCCTTGGGCACCCTAATCCAGTGATTGGCAATCCTTTCAGAGAAGAAATTGCTCCTAATGATCAACCTCAACCCCCACTGGTGTAACCTGAGGCCATTTGCTTTTCAAAGAATCACAGAATGTTAGGGCTTAGAAGGGACCTCCAAAGATCATCTAGTCCAACCCCCGTGCCAGAGCAGGATCACCTATGCCAGATCACACAGGAACACATCCAGGTGGGTTTTGAGTATCTCTAGAGAAGGAGACTCCACAACCCCCTTGGGCAGCCTGTTCCACCGTTCCATCACCCTCACAATGAAAACATTTTTTCCTCATGTTTAAATGAAATTTCCTATGCCTCAACTTCCACCCATTGCCCCTTGTCCTGTCATTAGGCATTACTGAGAAGAGCCTGGCTCCATCCTCTTGCCACTCACCCTTTACACATTTATAAACATTACTGAGGTCACCCCTTAGTCACCAGAAGGAAGATGAGGTCACCCTGTCCTCGTTAAGGAAGATGTTCTACTCCCTCAATTATTTTTGTGGCTCTGCAATGGACTCTTTCAAGCAGCTCTCTGTCCTTGAACTGAGGGGCCCAGAACTGGACACAACATTCCAGCTGTGGCCTCACCAGGGCAGACAAGAGGGGGAGGAGAACCTCTCTCGACCTACTAACCACACCCCTTCTAATACAACCCTGAATGGCATTGGTCTTCTTGGCCACAAGAGCACATTGCTGGCTCATGGTCTTTTCCTGCCACTTGCTACTTGAAAGACCAACACCCACCTTGCTACAAGGTGTCCTCTCAGCATCCTTTTTTTCCAGACTAAACAACGCCAGTTGCCCGAGCTGCTTGCTAACATAAAACTTAGCTCTTTTGCATATTCGGGAAAATGGTGCAATCGTGTTTCTTATGTAAAAGTTGGGAACTTGTATTGCTTCCTTCCATGATTTTGAAATTAAAATGACGCAAGTGGATATGCTTTATACACAATGACCTGTGTACAAATACACATCATGTACTTTGTTATGTTGTTGCACAATAAAACATACTTGTGTTCTGGTGGGTGTGAGTGCACACAGCAGTTTAGTCTCTTCAGGAGATGTCTGAGCTTCAAATCTGCATTTGTAAGGCAGTTGCTGTGGTTGTCAGCAACTTGTATATGCATAAAGCTTTCAATACCTCAGTAATTACACAAGCAAAATCATAGGTGATATAGAATCTTACCCTAATACAAAAGCCTTAATTTAGATGAACCATACCCTAAAAGTGACTCTTTCTGTTCATTGCCTCGGAAGGAGCCTAGCTGACAGAGATGCCCATTTGATATGTAAGATACATCTTACTCTTTGTATTCAGAAGGTGTCTTTTTGGATCTTGATCATGTAAGTCAACAGTCCAAGTGATGAAAGATATTTAAATACTAAGAAGTGACAACTGAAGTAGAAATTTGGAGTTAGATACTGGAGTTGTAGTGTCTGAATGACATTTGTTGAATTTGATTAAGTATTCTTCATCCTTACAGAGCAGCTGGGCAAAATGGAAAGAATTAATTTACTGACTGCACAGACATCACACAGCCAAACAGCTCAACATCTGGAACAAAGACAGGTGGGCACAAGGTCAGTGTGTAGTGCAGGTTTTGTCTGAATTAGAAAAGTTTCAAAAGGTTAACCCAAACAGCTTAAAATATGGGCACAATATAAATTGGTATATCTGAAAATGAGTTTTGCTTAAAAATATGTTGTTTAATTTTAGTGATAGCTAGTTTTCTTTAAATGGATCTGTGGATATGAGTATACAACTGAGCCTGCTATCAGCTGCTCTTTACTGATCTGAGGTAAATGACTGTTTAGTTTAAATTTAAATGTTTGTTATTATCTCATTTTTCAGGAAGGTTTAAATCATGCACACAGATTACTCATAATTCAGTGATGCTCATCTGACAGGATAATTTAGTAAATGTTCACAATTTAGGTGCAGCTCTGAAGCCAAGAAAATTAACTCCTACACGGGTTTTAGTAGAAGCATATATTCAAATTAATTAGGTTGATTTTGAGGGTAGACTTGAACTTACAGTACAGCTAAGACTAAATCTATGCTAAATAAAAATAAGGGTGGTACACAGTGCTTAATTCTTCCTACAGTCCCTGGATTGCTTCAAAAAGCCTTCTTCAAGAGTAAACTGCTTTAGAAAGGGCAAAGTCCTACATGATGTAAAGCAAGTCAGTTCTCATTAGCCTTGACCTCTTTTACTCAGCAGTGAAAACTGAACTTCTGACTCTGCAGATGGTACTGACTGGCTTAACTAAGTCGTCTCAAACTAATTTGCATTAAATTGTTGGCTGGTTGGATGAAGCTAATATTAACTATTTTTTTTTTTCCTTCAGTGAAAGAATAACTTGAAATTCAATCTTTCCTGACAGTTCAGAAAGCATGCAATCTGTAAAATTTCAACTATTTTTGATTGACTCATTTAGTTCTGTTTAAAAGGCTCATTCATTGTGTAAGTTATCATGTTCTGAATGTTCTTTTTATTATCATGTTCTGAGGATTTATTTGACAGTTTTCAAATCTAGTGCCAATTAATGTGATTTATTTCAATGCATCAGCTTCACAGTTCATGAATTTGTGGTTATTCTTACTAACTTTTCAATATACCTATTCCTTCAAAATTACCACCCTGTATAATATTGGATAAAAATTATGCAGCAACCGAAAATGTAATAATCTGGATTCAGGGCTTCTCGTTTGTGCCAAATTTGCTCACTACAGGAAATCACAGAGTCAGAAGGTGAGAATTACTTCAGAAATACAACTGTAAGAGGCATATGCAAAAAGATTTACTTAAAGAAAAAACATGGTATGAACTCTTAATACCAATGACTGATAGATATTCAAGTATTTATTGATTTTAAAAATTAAACTACCTTTAATAGCAGACACACAGTGCTCTGAGGTACCCTGAATGTTCTTGGCAGAGATTGGTGCTCAGGACTATTGCTCAGTGACATTGCTGCAAACTCTGTATCCTCTCTTCTGAAAGGCATATCGGCATAGTCTGAACTAGCATAACATCAGAGAATAGTAACAGACATCAAAAAGCCCAACATTTCTCTGCCAAACCAGTGCTGACATGGAGAAAAAATGAGCCAAACCTCTTTCTTAAATTTGAATTAGCACTTCTAAACCTGACAAACGTTCTTCTGGGAAGAATAATTAATTTTAGAGTAACAGAATGGTGTCCCTCAGGGGTCCATACTGGGGCCTATACTGTTTAATATTTTTATCAATGACATAGACAATGGGATGGTGAGCACCATCAGCAAGTTTGCAGATGACCCCAAGCTGAGCGGTGCTGTTGATATGCCAGAGGGATGGGACATCATCCAGCGGGACCTGGACAAGCTGGAGAAGTGGGCCCAGATGAACCTCGTGAGGTTCATCAACAGCAAGTGCAGAGTCCTGTGCCTGGGCCAGAAGAATCTTTACTATCAATACAGATTGGGGAACGAAGTGATAGAAAGCAGCCCTGTGGAAAAGGACTTGGGGGTGCTGATGGATGAGAAGCTGGATGTGAGCAGGCAGTGTGCGCTTGCAGCCCAGAAGGCAAATCACATCCTGGACTGCATCAAAAGACGCATTGCCAGCAGATCCAGAGAGGTGATTCTGCCACTTTGCTCTGGTGAGACCTCACCTGGAGTATTGTGTCCAGGTCTGGAGCTCTCAGTATAGGAAGGACATAGACCTGATGGAGAGGGTCCAGAGGAGGGCCACGAAAATGATCAGGGGGTTGGAGCACCTCTGCTACAAGGATAGACTGAGGAAGCTGGGGTTGTTCAGCCTGGAATAGAGGAATCTCTGAGGAGACCTAATAGTGGCCTTCCAGTACCTTAAGGGGGCCTACAGAAAGGATGGAGAGAGATTGTTTACAAAGGCCTGTAGTGACATGACAAGGGGCAATGGCTTCGAACTACAGAAGGGCAGATTTAGATTGGATGTTAGGAACAGGTTCTTTACTATGAGGGTGGTGAAATACTGGAACAGGTTGCCCAGGGAGGTGTTTGGGTCCCCATCTCTGGAGATAATGCAAAGTGAGGCTCAACAGGGCTCAGGGCAGCCTGATCTAGTTGAGGATGCCTCTACTTACTGCAGAGGAGGGTGGACTAGATGACCTTTGGATGTCCTTTCCAATGCAGACCATTCTGTTATTCCATGATTCTATGAGAGCCATATATCTAAGTTTGAAGACACATTCCGTACTGCCTTGTTTGTTTTTCATCATTACATGCTGAAAAAAATTTTCATTGCTGGTTCATTACTTAGAGGTAAACAGCTACTTGGCTTTCAGAAGTATGAAGTATTTGGATTGATATATATCATTGGGCAAGAGAAGTAGTTAAGAGAAACAAGATGAAATATTTTTAATTCTAGTTCTTCAGGGAACAGGAAGGGGAATATACAGAATTAAAATTCCAACCTAACAAACTCACTTTTTTCTCTATCATTTTTATCTATATTTATGTTTTTAATGTACATTTTAGCATTGAAAACTGAGCATCCCAGAATTAGGATGATGTACATGACTGCCTGACATCAAAATACTGTGGCAAACGTATGCAATGTATGAAATTCTTCCAGTAGACCTTTCATGTCTTGGCAGTCAAATGTAAGTCAGTAACAGCAAAACAAGGACACTTCAGCTTCTCGTTTCTGAAATCTCAGTTACAGGGGAGTGAATATGTCACAGGTCAAGGCACAGTTTTGGCACTAATCTAATATACTGGTCAATAAGGCATAACCCAAATCTATCAACAACATGATCTATGATTCATTTGTCAAAAAGTTCATGCGATGACAAGAAATTCAATAATTCTAGATGGGAGATGTGGTGCTGCACCATGTGGTGATCAGGCTCTGTCTCTGCAATAACTTCAGGGCAGTAAAACTGAGGGACCTGGCACACAAGCACTATGAGGAGAGGCTGAAGGAGCTGGGGTTGTTTAACCTGGAGAAGAGGAGGCTCAGGGGTGACCTCATTGCTGTCTACCTGAAGGGAGGTTGTAGCCAGGTGGGGGCTGATCTCTTCTCTCAGGCAACCAGCAGCAGAATGAGGGGACACAGTCTCGAGTTGTGCCAGGGGAGGTATAGGCTGGGTGTTAGGAGGAAGTTCTTCACAGAGAGAGTGATTGCCCATTGGAATGGGCTGCCCCGGGAGGTGGCGGAGTGGCCGTCCCTGGAAAGGTTCAAGAGAAGCCTGGATGAGGCACTTAGTGCCATGGTCTAGTTGATTGGATAGGGCTGGGTGATAGGTTGGACTGGATGATCTTGGAGGTCTTTTCCAACCTGTTTGATTCTATGATTCTATGAAACTAGAGCAGAACTAGAGCTTCCAAGAACAGAAGCAGTAGACTATAGGGGGAAATGCTAGAAACTGTACTCTGCATATACTTAACTGGAGGGACTCAGACCTGTTTACTCATGACCATAGTAATATAAACAATATGGTTATAAATGTGGGGGGGTTTGGTATGTCTGTGACCATGAACACATTATACTCAAGATCTCTTGAGAGAACTTGTGACATTATATCAGGCCAGAAATATACAGCATGAAACTTATCTGCCTTGTTCCAGTTTATCTACTGTGTTTTGTTCAACCTGGACAAACGTAATTACCTCCAACCAGGGAGACTGTGGTACATGACAATATCTATGTAGCTAGCAAGGTATTATGTCAAGATGTTGGAAATTATTTACAATTAAGAGACAGGAAAAACTGGGCTAAAATGGACACAAATTCAGTCCAATTTAGAAAAAAAATAATTAAAATATATTTGGTACATCGGTATGTTTCTAATTTTTCATCTGGTTATTATGAATGGTCATCAAAAATTCTTACAAAATGTATGTACAATTAATACTGGGGTTTGTGCATCCTTTTTTATGCCTTACAAGGAAAATGAACTTATAAATAAGTTTACATATTTTTCACCATGACGACTAGCTTTGTTCATCTTTGTGAACATATGTTAGCCATTTGAGATGAGCTTTCCTAGAGATGAAAGGTGGAAAACTACACCACTTTCTATTAAAATATTTTCTAAATAGAATGGTATACTGGGTATCCCAGATATATGGATGCACCCCATTGTAATTGATAATATTAAGTTGAACTGTAGTTTACAATTAATCTGTAAATATGAAATGGAGGTACTATTTCTTTTACTGCTTCTGTTACTTATCTAAATACATATGTAGACACATTTTAGAAAGCCAAGTATATTTTAACAATGAATTTTCAAATATCTAAGTCTTTTTTTATTTGATATTTAATATAATAGGTAAAAAAACTAGTGACTGCAATGTAAAACTTTCTTTCTTAGGCTAATGCCATGAAGATAATGCAAAGAACTTTATTCACCTTTGCTTCAGATTATAGCTTCTGATGTTCGTGAACAAGTGGCATATACAGTCTTTTGGCATATAAATCACATATTGGCACATATCACACAGATATAAATATCACACAGATATAAATCAAAAGCCTGCCTAAAGCAGGGTGAAGTCTCCTACAGGCCTTTGGATTCAGCATGTCTGAAATTTGTGAACGTTCCTTATTGATGGCAGCAAGAATTTTTGCTAGTTTATCTATCTATCTTCTAGCTGCAGAATTCTTTGTGCTTTATGTGATGGCAAGGCTTAGTTGTATCACAATTAGGATTATTGTAGTTTTACAATGCTTCCAACAATCATCTGATATTTAACTTACAGTATCTGTCCTTGTAAATATTAATTAAATGCCTTCCCAGTTTCTAAATTTAAACATTCATCTATCATGTCTCAGCAGTGGTGTTTCCATCCAGGAAACCACCCTCGTTGTTAACATGCAGCGTATACTACCAATGAATTTCATGCTGTGCTTGCCTTCACAAGCATCGATACTACTGGAAAGGTGGACTTATTATTTCTACATTATCACTGCAGGCAAAAATCAAAAATCAGATGAAGGGGTTTTGTTGGGGAAAAAGGTAACGAATATTGCTCTTTAATGCAAATTCTTAACACGTCAGAGTACTAGTTCACTTGAGAAACATTGGGGTCATAAAGTTGTTATTGCCAACTTAATGCAAAGGATAAAAGAGCACACAGAGCTACAGTTAGTCTAGTGTCATGATATTGTAAGCATCCTTTGAAGAACTAGCAGGTAACAGCTATGAAGAGCTGCTTGATCAGCGCAGTCAGTGCCAGGTGCAATGAGTAGGAATGAGATCTAACTGGACAAAGTTCTTTCTCCATTAATCATAGTGTTTTTTCATCTTCAGTTTCTACAGTTTACAGCTATAATAATTTCATATTATCATCCTCTTTCTCCAGAAAAAAAAAAAAATCAATGATATGGGTGGAAATGACTCTGTATTGTAGTTCACTCTCCTGCATGTTGCTTAATGGTTTGTTCAGATAAGATATGACAAGCAGAAACAGCTGACAGAGTTCTTCTGCCATACAGTTTAATACATGCTCTTCTAAGCCTGCTTCACGTGTGGTTTAATTTTTAATAAGCATAATACATTCCTTTTGAAACATCCTCTGCACATATCATGAGATTGTTAGAGCAAGACAATGTGTAGTCTGAACTCTTTGACCAAATTTACTTTGCAGTGCTGGGACTGACTAATACTCGTGTACATGTTGTTCTCCATGCCTGGGCTTGGCAACTCTCCAGCTATCACTTGCTATTTTGCATTTTGCTGGAGTCAGTGGCAGCTTTCCATGTGACTTTGTTTTTCAGGTTCACATAGACTGTGCATCACCTTCCTATTTAAATACTGTATGATGGCCAGACTTGGAGCATATGTTTGCATATTCCTAACATCAATGGCCTTGATCCACACCCTTCAATACTAAAATATACTACTATTTCTTGTGCTCATGCATATCCTTCTCTCTGTGTGTGTGTGTGTAGTTTAGCCCATTGCATGGCTGTGTATATCAAAGTAAGAAAATTTATTATGAATGAAATGAGGAAGACACCACTTCAGAAAAAAGAGAGAGATTTGAATGTTCTAGCATTGAACAAAAGTCTAGTATGATATCCAAACATCTCTTGTTTGTCTTGCCTGCCTCTGTTAAGGAGAACTGACAAGTTGTTCCTTTGCTTGGGAGATGTCTTGTATTATGAATAATAAGATATTCTTTTATTGTGGAGAGCAATGAGATAAACCATGACTTAAGGCCTACCTAGTGTCTCCTAAAAATAAAGGAATACAGACTTGTAGGGGACTTCAAGAAATCATTAGCTCCTTCTGTGCAAGTAAACTTACTGCTGGGCACAGAGGTTTGTACCAGTATATGATAATCTGGAAGTGACTGCACAAGTCCTGAGGGAAAATTTCAATGCAGACAAAGTTGATTTGGGGAGCAGGGGGGCAGTGGCCAAGGCACATTACCATCTTTGAATGATTTGATTACCATCTTTGATTGATTTGAGATTAAATATGTAGCTTGGTGAGGTAAAAGGGTTTAGTAGTATCAATGCATGACACATCAGGATACCTGACATCAAGAGCAATTTCTGATGTTTCATTTGTTGATAGAGTTCGTTCTCCTAATTCAAGACAAATTCTGACAAGAAAGAAACCTTATTAGTGAGCTGAACTATCTGAAAAAACTCTTAAGCAGTTCAGAAAGTGGCGATGTACTCATCAAGCATGCATCTTTTTGTCACATGTGGTGAATTACAGTGATATTCAGAATTTCTTTTTAAAGTATTTTAAGACATGGTCATTGTTTGAGAAATGGTGGCTGGGTGTCATTTTGTGCAGAAGTAGGATCAGATTCAAATTTTTCCCTCTCAAACAGCATTTTTGAAATATTGATAGGAGCAAAGGGATTATTTCTAATACACATTTGCTTGAGAAATTTTTACCTTCTTTGCCTGAAACCAGATTTGATTCCTTCCAAAATAGTTATTTCTCATTATAATTTCTTAGACTGTCCTCCTCTTGATACCAAAACCACCTTCTTTCTTACCACGTGTTCAAATTGCAACATACTATTAACATAATTGAATTTGTAACTGTAAAAAGAAAACACTATCCAAATGAATTTTCTTCACTGGTTAGTGCTATGGATGAACTTAATAGAATGACTGACTTAATAGAATTTCTGAGACACATTTCATGTCTGTGTATAAAATACTTTACCACAGAGTTTATTTCATAGAATCATAGAATTATTAGGGTTGGAAGGGACCACAAGGATCATCTAGATCCAGCCCTGCTGCTACAGGCAGGGACACCTGACACTAGATCAGGTTGCTCAGAGCCACATCCAGCCTGGCCTTAAAAACCTCCAGAGATGAGACTTCTACCACTTCCCTGGGCAACCTGTTCCAGTGTCTCACCACCCTCATGGGGAAGAATTTCTTCCTACCATCCAATCTGAATCTACCTGTTTCTATTTTTGTTCCATTCCCCCTAGTCCTATCATTACCTGACACCCTAAAAAGTCCCTCACCAGCTTTCTTGTAGGCCCCCTTAAGATACTGGAAGACCACAACAAGGTGTCCTTGGATCCTTCTCTTTTCCAGACTGAACAGCCCCAACTCTCTAAGCCTGTCCTCATAGGAGAGGTGCTCCAGCCCTCTGATCATCATGGCGGCCCTTCTCTAGACAAGTTCCAGCACGTCCAGATCTTTCCTGTAATAGAGCCTCCAGAACTGGATGCTTCCTAATCTGAGCAGAAATAAATCACACAAGAATTGCCTCGTGTTGGAGTGCCAAAAATAATAATATTGTATGTATTGCAACAGTGTGAGAGCTGAGATCCCCCTCACCAACAATAACCAGGCTAGCTCAGTCTGGAAGCAAATGAAAGCTGTATTTATAAGCAAAACTACAATCTATGAGAAATGCAGTGAATATGTACAAATATACACTATTCAAAATATTTACAAATATATACAATCAACAGAAAAGCACAACCAAGCCCCCTTTAATTCCCCCAAAGAGGGGACCTCCCAAGGGGCCTCTCCTCCCCCCCCCCCCCCCCCCCCCCCGAAGAAATCACTCCAAACCCCCCTGGCAGAATGCAGAGAGTTAAGAAGCAAGAGAGGCCGTTAGACTCAGCTTGCCAAGGTCAGTGTGTTATCTTCAGCCAGAAAAGAAGGAGCAGCAGCCAGACAGAAGCCCAGCAAGCTGTGAACTCAGAATCCAACTGCCCCAACTTTGTTTTGAGTAGTGGTTCTTAAATATTTCTATCTAACCAATGGAAGTGTTTAGAACAATCATTATTTTGCTTTCTTACACCCAATAGTGACTTGTTTACATTCCTTCACTTTCTCTGCTCTAACTCTGTAAAAAAAAATTAAAAAGACAGTTTTAAAACATCACAAGTACTCCAGGTGGGGTCTCACCAGGGCAGAGTAGAAGGGGAGAATCACCTCCCTCAACCTGCTGTTTATGTTTCTCTTGATGCAGCCCAGGATGTGATTTGCTTTCTGGGCTGCAAGTGCACACTGGTGGCTCATGTTGAGCTTCTCATCCACCAGCATCCCCACATCCTTTTTTTAAGGGCTGCGCTCAAGTCAGTCCCTGCCCAGCCTATATCGGTGCGTGGGATTGCCCCAACCCAGATGCAGGACCTTGCATTTGGTCTTGTTGAACTTCATGAGGTTGTCATGGTCCACCTTTCCAGAAAACTTGCTGAGAGTGCACTCAATGCCACTGTCCATGTCGCCAACAAAGATGTTAAACAAGACTGGTCCCAATACTGATCCCTGAGGTACTCCACTTGTCACTGGCCTCCACTTGGACATGGAGCCATTGACAGCCACTCTTTGGGTGCAGCCATCAAGCCAGTTCTTTATCCACTCAATGGTCCATCCATCAAACCCAGACTTTACTAGCTTGGAGACCAGGATGTCGTGCAGGACAGTACCAAAGGCTTTGCTCAGGTCCAGGTAAATGATGTCAGTTGCTCAACCTTCATCTATTAATGTTGTGACCTTGTCATAGAAGGCCACCAGGTTTGTCATGCAGGATTTGCCATTGGTGAAGCTCTGTTGATTGTACGAAATCACCTCTTCATTATTCTTCTCCCACAACAGTGCCTCCAGGAGGATCTGCTCCATGACCTTACCAGGCACAGAGGTGAGACTGACTGGTCTATAGTTCCCTTTTTGAAAATGGGAATTGTTTCCCCTTTTTGAAAATGGGAATTTTTTCCCCTTTTCCAGTCAGTGGGGACTTCACCAGACTGCCATGACTTTTGGAATATAATAGAGAGTGGTTTAGCAACCTCATCTGCCAGTTTCCTCAGCACCTGTGGGTGTATCTCATCAGGTCCCATGAACTTGAACACTTTCAGGTTCTTCAGATGGTCACAAATCAGATCTTCACTCACAATGGGCAGTTCCTTCTTCCAGAACCTGCCATTATCTTCCATTACTCTGGGATTGCAGCTGGAGCCCTTGCCAGTGAAGACAGGTAAAGAAGTCATTGAAAACCTCAGCCTTCTCCATGACACTTGTCACCCGCTCCCATTTCCTTTCTAAGAGGGCCTACACCTTCCTTTGTCTTCTTTTTTACCATTAATATACCTATAGAAATTTTCACTGTTCCTCTTGATCTCCCTGGCTAGATTTAATTCTAACTGAGCTTTAACTTTTCTAACCAAGGTCTCTTGCTGCTCAGGCAGATTCCTTATATGCCCCCCATTCTAGCTGTCCTTTCTTCCACTCCTTGTAGAGTTTCTTTTTGTGTGACAGCGTGTCCAGGAGCTCCTTGCTCATCCAGACAGGTCTCCTAGCATTCTTTCCTGCTTTATGGGGATACTTTGCTCCTGGGCATGGAGAAGGTGATCCTTGAGTACTGACCAGCTCTCCTGGGCCCCTCTTCCCTCTAGGGCTTTGTCCCACAACACTTTGGCCAGCAGATCCCTGAAGCGATCAAAGTCTGCATGGCTAAAGTCCAGGGTTGTAAGCTTGGGATGTGCCCTCCTAGTTGCCCTGAAGATCTTAAATTCTCACTGCAGCCCAGGTTATCCCTGAGCCTCACACTGGTCACCAGCCCTTCCCTATTGGTAAGAACAAGGTCCACCATAACACCTTTTCTAGTTGGTTCCTCTACCATTTTGTAGCTGGTACCTGTGTTATCCCTCCAGCAGATGTCAGGGTGGTTGAAATCCCTTATGAACATCAGGGCTTGTGCACATGAAGCCACTTCTGTTTGCCTGTGGAGGGTCTCATCTGCTTGGTTCTGCTGGTCAGGTGGCCTGTAGCAGACCCCTACAGTAACATCACCTTCCCCTGTCTTCCCTTTAATCTTCACCCATATGCTCTCAACCAGCTCACCATCCTTCCCCAGGTGGAGCTCCACTGGTTCCAGCTGCTCACTGATATAGAGGGCAACACCTCCTCCCCTCCTACCCTGCCTGTCCTTCCTAAAGAACTTCTACCCATCTATCCTTATCATCTATCCCTACATTCTAGTCATGGGAATCATCCCATGAAGTTTGAGTAATAGCCACTATGTCACAGCATCCTAGCAGTGCAGTGGCCCTTAATTTGTCCTGTTTGTTGCCCAAGCTGCATGCATTTATACAGAGGCACTTCAGCTGGGCTGGCAGTATCTCCCTCTTAGGTGAATCCCCCTTGATTCCCTTGGAGTGTCTCAGTGCTTCATCCTTGGCTTGCCTCAGGGCAACAAGTTGAGAGCCCTTGCTAGTACTCCATCCCTCTGCCTCTGGTGAACTGCCCCAATGTTTCTCATAGGCAAGGATGGGATTAACAACCCCTTCCCCTTCAAATATAGTTTAAAGCCCTATCAATGAGCCTTGATAACTTCTGCCCTAGAATCCTTTTTCCCCTCTGGGACAAGTGCATCCCATTGGTTGCTTGCAGCTTTGGTGTCCTGTTGACAGCATTTGACAGCATTTTATCTGGAATGTTTATCTGGCACAAAGACTAGCATTTCAGCAGTAGATAAACTCTTCTGGGGAATCAGTTCACAGCTTAAATTTGAATATAGATGAAAATTTGCAGAGATAGTAAGGCACCAGAGGTGCAAATGGTGGAGAACATTTTTAATGCCTGAGGTTCTGAGAACTAATTGCAAAAATCTATGAATTTGAACACAGTATATAAAATGATCTTTAAACGGAGCTAGACCTCCCTATTTGTTATGATTTTTATTATTTATTTATTTTAACCTGAGTCTGAATATGAATTTATAAGTCCCTATATTCTGGAGCATATTTCCTGTGAAAAAGGACTAAAGAAACTCTTGTTAAGCCTGGAAAAGAAAAAGTTTCAGAGATACCTAATAGCTTTCCCCAAAATAGTATGAGAAAGAATTTGGATCCAGGCTCTTCACAGTGCTGAATGGTGTAAAGATGACAGACAGTGGCCATAAACTGAAACAAGGAATATTCAGTTTATGAGAAACGTTTTCATCACAGGGGCAGAAAATAGCAACCAGCTTGTTCACTCCTCATTGTTAGAAGTCCAAGTGCCAGGTGCTGCACTTTGTCCACAACAACCCCATGCAGTGCTACAGGCTGGGGTCAGAGTGGCTGGAGAGCAGCCAGGCAGAGAGAGACCTGGGGGCACTGGTTGACAGCCAGCTGAACATGAGCCAGCAGTGTGCCCAGGTGGCCAGGAAGGCCAATGGCATCCTGGCCTGCATCAGAAGTAGTGTGGCCAGCAGGAGTAGGGAGGTCATTCTGCCCCTGTACTCAGCTCTGGTTAGGCCACACCTTGAGTGCTGTGTCCAGTTCCAGGCTCCTCAATTTAAGAAGGACATTGAGACTCTTGAATGTGTCCAGAGAAGGGCAGCGAGGCTGGTGAGAGGCCTCGAGTACAAGCCCTATGAGGAGTGGCTGAGGGAGCTGGGGTTGCTTGGCCTGGGGAGGAGGAGGCTCAGGGGTGACCTCATTGCTCTCTACAACTACCTGAAAGGAGGTTGTAGCCAGGTGGGGGTTGGTCTCTTCTCCCAGGCAGCCAGCAGCAGAACAAGAGGACACAGTCTCAAGCTGCACCAGGGGAAGTTTAGGCTTGAGGTGAGGAGAATGTTCTTCACAGAAAGAGTGATCTGCCATTGGAATGTGCTGCCCAGGGAGGTGGTGGAGTCACTGTCCCTGGAGAACACACCCTGGAGGTGTTCAAAAAGGGATTGTATGTGGCACTTGAAGCCATGGTTTAGTTAGTCATGAGGTGCTGGCTGATAGGTTGGACTTGATGATCTCTGAGGTCTTTTCAACTTTGTTGATTCTATGATTCTAAGTTTTTTCATGCCCTGATTAGTTAAAGACTTGAGCAGCATCGTTTGATTGCATAGCTGACCCTGCCTGCAGGGTTGAGCTGAATCCCTCCAAAAGTATTTTGTGGTTATACAACTTGTATCAATGATCTCTTCCAGTACAAGCAGTTTCTGCAAAGATGTACATATGACTACTAATCTGACCTCCACAATCCCACTAGTTTCCAAAAATACATCAGTCCTGTTCCTTCAGTACCTTGGGAATTCCTTCAGCAGCTCAGGTTGATTGGCAAGGCATGACTCCTAGCAGTCAATCAACCATTTCTCATGACCCAATCAAATATGTATTTCCAGGGTCTCCTAAATGGCAGTGCATAGAATTTGTATTCATTTTTCAAACATTATCAAATAGTACAAACAAAACTAATTGCAGCATCTTCCAGAATGTGGCATAAGTGAGACAGAAAATATGTTACTGTTTCTGTATCAGGAAGACCTGAATATGTTATATTCAAACATATATATTAATATCTATATTAAAATATATTCTATCTTTGATGCCAAGCAAAATGTGTAACAAATAATCACTTCTTACTTTTCCCATTGCACAAAGGCCCAAAGTCTTAAGTGATTTAGTACTCAAAGATAACTGTGTTAGTGGTATTCCAACCCCAATGACTAGAAGAGCAAGCAAAAATGAATGTGTTTTGTGATTTTTCTAGGAGTTTCCAAGGAAGTGAGTGAAGTACCTGTGCAGTTGCTGTGCACTCAGAAATGGAAGAATAATGAGCTGATTCAGCAGAGCTCAAGGTATTATAAAAATGCCAAAGGCAAATGAAGGCATCTGTTGGAAACTGTTTTACCTGAAAACAGATGTAACTCCTTCCTGTCTGCTGCTGAAAAGCATCTCAGCCAGCCTATCACTCTCGGTAAATGGTAACATACTGTATCTCACCTCACATCAGACAGCGTGAAAGTGTGTCTAAGGGGATCACTCCTTAAGTTATTATAAAGGGAGCATATATAAAGCCAGAAATACACATAGCAGTTACTTTGGTGACATTTAGTTTTAACAGCAGTAGTAGAAAGAAAAATAAGCAAAGGAAACAGTCTTCTAAGCACCCTCCCTAGGTAACTTCATGTCTAGATGTAAGCTGAATTTCTAAACAGACATGTATTTTCCCCTTCTGACAGTGTATGGCTATGAAGATTATTGGATTCATTTACACTGTCAAACTTTTTGTGTCAAACAATCTCCAAAAAAACTGAGGAGATTAAAATGTTTCTCCTTTGGTGCTTTATTTATTTTTATAATTTGCATATTAAAAAAAAAAAGCTTGTTTGGAAAGTAGGTAACATAACTGTCCCTGAAATATCATTATTTCCTTAAACACTTTGATATTATTTGGGAAACATTAATGAAATATTTGTTGATTTATTTTGTCCTCCAGCATAAAGAAGTTCATGAAATGTCATAGCAATGCTCATGAAATATTTCATGAAACACTCACAAGAAATCTCTATGAAATTGTCATGTAAGATTTATGATATTTCCATAAAATATTGAGCAATGTATAAAGAAAAAGCACTCAGCTGCAACTACAGTGAAATATCACATGAAACAATACCCATTCAAGGAAACTTCCAGAATAACTGTTCACAGACTCAGAGAATAGTTGAGGTTGGAAAGGACCTCTGGAGATCATGTCTGGGTTGTCTACTCAAGAAGTGTGTCCATTGCCTCTGGTTTTGTCACTGGGCACCACTGAAAAGAGCCTGGCTCCCACTTTCCACACACTACCTGCAAGTGTTTATCTACACTGAAAAGATCTCCCATGAGCCTTCTCCCCTCTGGGCTAAACAGTCCCATCTGTCTGAGCCCTTCCTCATAGGAGAAATGCTCTAGACCCTTAATCATCTTTGCTGTCCTTCACCAGAGTGTCTGCAGTGTATTTGTCTCTCTCTTGTAATAGGGAGCCCACAAGTGGACGCAGCACTCTTGGTGTGGCTTCACCAGTGTTGAATAAAGGGGAAAAACACCTTTCTTCACTGGCAGGCAATGCTCTGCCTAATGTAGCCTAGGATAATCTTTGCTGGAAAAGCACATTGTTGGTTTGTTATAAAATTGATGTCCACCAGTAACCTCAGGTTACTCTACCTCCTCATCTTCCTGGCCTGTTCTTTCTAAAGACCTTGTATCCTTTCATTGCAGTGTCCCAATCATGAAAATCATCCCAAGTCTTAAACATGAAAGCTGTTTGTGGACATAAAACTACTTACAGTCTGTCTTACAAATGTCTATGAAATTGTTCATGAACTATCACATGTAATTTAAAAAACATGATGCAAGGAAACCTCATAGCCAGTTGAATAAAATGAATGTTTAATATTGTCAAAATAACTCTAGTTGTCAGAATAAGAACTCAGTGTATTTCTGAGTCACTGCCTTTGCCATCTGTCCTTTGAAGGGACTCTATACAGTTATTTGATGATAGAATCATAGAACTTGTGATGGTTTTAAAACTGTCTTTTTGATTTTTCTTCACAAAGTTCAAGCAGAGAAGACGAAGGAATGTAAATAAATCACTACTGGATGTAAGAAATCAAAATAATGATTATTCTAAACACTTCCATTGAAGAGATAGAAATGTTTAAGAATCTCTACTCAAAACAAGGTTGTTGATTTGGGGCAGTCTGAGTCTGAGTTCTTGGCTTGTTCTCTTGGGCTTCTGTCTGGCTGCTTCTTTTTTTCTCTTCTGGCTGAAGATAACACACTGACCTTGACAAGCTAAGTCTAACAGCCTCTCTGCTTCTTGACTCTCTGCCTACTGCCAGGGGGTCTGGGGGGATTCCTTCTGGCTGGCGGGGAGGCCTCTTGGGGAAGACCCCTTGGGGGAAGCAAAGGGAGCTTGGTTGTGCTTTTCTGTTGATTGTACATATTTATAAATGTTGTCAATAGTGTGTATTTGTACATATTCATTGCATTTCATCATAGATTGTAGATTTGCTTGTAAATCTGGAAGCTTTCATTTGCTTCCAGACTGAGCTAGCCTGGTTATTGTTGGTGTGTGGGGGATGTCAACTCTCACACTGTTACATGCTGTTTAACTAGAATTAGTGCTGCAGATGGCAGACCATCCCACTTGGATATCTATTTCAGCCTGGGATATTATTTCCTTTGGTTATTGAGGGAGGTTAGGTGATTAGTAGTATACAGAACTGAAGTCAATCAGTCATAACCAATGACTAACAAATGTTTAATTAAAGATTTCATAGGTCAAGTAAGCAAAGAAAAAAAATGGATTATCCAAAAGGAAATTTCAACAGCACTAACATCCATTGTGTCTAGAAGTTAGCATACTCCTAAGGTTAAATAAAGGTGGTGTCAGCTGACATCCTGAATTCTTTCATAATAAACTTTGAATAACACTGATGAAATTGTCAATATGGTCAAACAATTTCCTGTTGTTTGAGTCTTTCTGTTATGTGAAACTAAATTTATGCTGAGTCATCTAATCATGTAAATGATTGTGGAAAACTTCTTCCATTCACATTAGAGTACCACAACACAACACAAAATAGTCTCTTGGTACAGACAAGCACAAGCTTGAATAAAAAGTAGATGCTCTAATAACATTTCCAAGCTATATAGTGACTTTCTTTCATAGATCTCTATCTGTCTCTAGTATTTGTCCTGGAACACTCTTGAGAGGTGGAGAAGAATTCTTCCTACTTGCAAAACTAGCGATTAAGGACAGAGTGAAGAAGATTTATTTCAAATTTTGGCTTTGATGGCTAGATTGCACTTGAACTTCTGACATTTGGAAATTTACACTGGAAAATCTTCATCTGAGAGTTTAAACCTATGCATGTGCACTGAATGTGTAGCATCAGTTTTCCTCAGTGGTACAGAATGCTTTAAATCTCAGGGAGAACTCTATAATAAAATGATACAAACAAAGTGGGTCTCAGGATAGTAACATTCATAAATTTGCTCTGTGGAGCTACTAGAGGCAGACTGGCAATTGAGATCTTGATTCAGCTATATGTCAATGAAAGGTTAGCTTATTGCTGCTATAAAGGGGTCTTAAGTTGCTTGGTAAGTTGATAGCTACTGTCCTGAGAATATGGTACAGCTGGGAATAGAGTATGCAGTACTAAGCAGAGATGACTTTCCTTTTGTGATGATCTTATGATAAAAGCATTGAACTGGAAGGTCTAAGTTTTATTTCTTGTTCTTACAGAAACTTCCATTATGACCTTTGGAGGCCACTTATTCTATCTGTACTTCATCTCCTTTTTATTTTTGTGTGTATGAAATTCTGCTCCGCATTGTATGTGTTCTTATAGTTCACTCATATTCAAATGTGTCTCATTGCTGGGTAAATCAATGTGACTAATGTTAATCCTGTGTTTATTCCTGTCCATCGTTGCAAGGAAGAAATGTGTGTAGTACAGTATTTCAATCTGGTAGATACGTGTCAATCTCTGCTTACCTCTCTGTGCCACTCAGGTCTTTATCGACTCCTATTAGACCTCCATCACTTTTACCACATTTTTTTCCATGCTAAAATTTACACAAAGCCTGTTTACGCAAAGCATTTTAAGGCACTGAAATTTATTATTAATTCTGTGAGAATTCACTGGTTACTGCAGGGCAAGTCTGATGTGCTGAAGTACTCTATCTCAGTTGAGAATACTGAAGGACTGAATGTGTCACTGTTTCCTAAATGGCATTGGCACTCTCTGGCTAAAAAGTGATAAATAAATGAGCCCAGTAAACTTTCCATCAAGACAGGTCAGAGCCTTTTATCAGATAAGAGCAGAGATACTGCCAACCGGAATATAGATGGTAGAAATATTGCTGAGCTGATTTGGTTTAGCTCTGGTCACAGCTGAATCTTCATACAACTGCTTCATTCATGAAGTAACTCTCTGACAATGTAGTATTACAATTATAGCAATCAGATTTAGATAAGATCAGGTAGCACCGTATGCTTTCAAGTATAATTGGCGCTTCACTTTGTACCAGTGGCTGAAATTAGATGTGTGGCATTTATATTCCATAGTATGCTTGTTCTTCCAGATCAGGAAAACAACTGGAAAGTGTAATGACTTTCAGTCTACCCATGCCAGAATATTTGAAGAGATAAAACCAGGATGCTAATTTGCACTGTGGGGAATCCTACAATGTGTGTGCAACTATGGATCCCTGTGTCTAGGGGCTGAAAAGGAGTGGGAAGACAACTATATTTAAGAATGAAATCAGTTGAACTGAGGTTCAGTTTCCCATTGTTATCTATGGGTATGAAGTAAGGAGGTCTCAGAACACTTTTAGATATGAGTCCTATTTACATGTGTTTATTAGGTGCTTTGGTACAGTCAGCATGGCTTCACCAAGGGCAAATCCTGCCTGACAAACCTGGTGGCCTTCTATGAACAGGTCACGACATTAATAGATGAGGGGAGAGCAACTGATGTCATATACCTGGACCTGAGCAAAGCCTTTGACACTGTCCCACACCACATCCTGGTCTCCAAACTGGTGAAACATGGGTTTGATGGATGGACCACTAGATGGATAAAGAACTGGCTTGATGGCCACACCAAAGAGGTGAGGTGTCCCTGCCCATGGCAGGGGGGGTTGGAACTAGATGATCCTTGTGGTCCCTTCCAACCCCGACTCATTCTATGATTCTATGATTCCAAATGTTTATTTGGATGTTTTTTCAAATTTGGTTTGAGTCAGGCATTGACCGGCACTGTGCTTGGGTGTGTGCATTGCTCAAATTAGCCCTTGGCTGTTGTGTTGTTATCCCTCTAATCCACAAGACCAGATGCATCCATTATGACCACCACTGGTGGTTATCATTTGAGCAACATCATGGGAAATACAAATTAGGTTGTGGCAGGGAGAGAACACCCTCACTCTAGTGCTTGGGCACTTTTCAGAATGAAAGTTGTGTGTACTGCCAGGATAAATTTTACTGTGTTTACAAAGTATTCAGATACAACCAATAACAGTCAATAGAAAATAACATAAGTAATATACTATTATTATTTGATCTTTTTGAAATAAATACTACTGAAATTATTACATATATTGATAAATGATGAATAGTTATGATGATAACCAAGAAAATTTTAGGTATGAGAGGAATAAAATATGTGATTCTATTGCATTTAAAGGACTCAGGTAGCCTGAATTTATTAATACCTAAAGCTTAGTGGAGCCTAATGTTCTTTCTAAAGCACAGTCTTGCTGATACTGGCTAGCAATTTCAGACTGGAGACAGGTTGCTGAGAATCAATGATGTATTTCTAGATTATTGCTTAGAATTCAGGTCATGAGAGTAGGGACCAAAATCCTTTGTCTTCTGAGATCATATTGTTTCTCTATATTGAATGGGCCACAACATATATGCACTTGATAAGGAAGCTGAAGGACCTAAAATACTTGGAAACTATATTTCTCCCAGTATGAGAAAGTATTTTTCAAGCTGGTGAAGCACTATATTTGTCAGTCTGTGCTGTGTGTTGCTTAACACGAATGCCTATTCAGTCATGAGGGCTGCTAAATTTAAATGTTTCATTTTAAGAGATCAAATATCTTATGGCAGGAAATGCATCTTCAGTCTTTTCAGCTGAACTCTTAGTGTTGTAATTCCCCCCCTCCACATGTACAATAGTTAAAGAAATTGAGTGAATAAATCTGTCCCTACAGCAATATAGTTCAAAAGCATTTGAGAGAATTGCATTAAGTTTTTAGTTTAAAAAGAGAGCCCTCTGAGTATTTTGGCATCAGTCTTGGACAGCTGAGAACTGTAATGAGGGTTACTTTCACTCAGTGATTGAAGCAAAGTGTAATATGTACTATAATACTGGCAGAATGCATTACTTCATCAATAGCCTTTACAGTTTTTATACGTGGACTTTCTGCGGAAACTTCTGTGAGTCATGGGAATAAATTTTAAAATGGCCTAAGATTGTCTGGAAAAAACATGAGAGTGTCTGTAATTATAAAGTATCTGAGTCCCTCTGGTAACTTCTCTCTTCACAGAAAAGTAATTAAAAGTTCTGAAAGAATGAAAGGCAGTCGAGAAATACTGTCTACATCTCAGGCTGCTGTTTCAGGGCCTTGACTGGATGTTGTTCAAGTCTCTAACATGAGAAGTTCAGTAACAGCTATAAACTGTGGTATAACTTTCATTCTCAAACATTAAAAGTTTGCTACCTAATGAATGTATGATGGTCTTTGTGGTGAAGGTACCATATGCCCAGAATTATGCCCCCAAATACCGGCAAACTTGTCCCAACATGTTCAGGCAAATCCCCCCTTCCACCCTCCTTTCTAGAGAGGAGAACAAAGGCCCAGGCGCCAACCTGTCTCCTAAGGGGTAAACAACTACATACACCCATCGCATGCTTCTTCCTTTTAAGGGCATAATTCTAGCTTCACGCTTTCTGTAGGCTAAAGCAGGTTGTTGACAAGAGTGTCCATTGGCCAGATCCAGCCTCGAGAAACTTATAAGTATTACCCCGTTTGTTTACTAGTTGCTCTCTCCTTTTGCTCTTTCGCTTTGCTTGAGCCTTGTAAGCTCGCAGTGTTTAAGCTATTGTAAGTCTTCTCACTCCCACCTGCAAGCATACTAGTGGCCTCTGCAAGACAGAGAACAAGCCAGCACCCCAAGCTGCCTGAGGAACCTGCAGAGGAGAACTCTTTGCTGAAACTACGAAAGCCAGCATCGTAAGCCCAGTCATGTCTTAAGGAGGACTGGACTCCCCAGGGTAAGGTTTGGCCTAGAGGCAGAGGGACTAGTCCAAGATCGGCAGTCTGATGTCTGCTACAGGTATAAGCAGCAGACCGAACAGCCACAACTTCATGTGTACTGGTTCAGAAAGCAAGACAGCGTACAGGCACACCCTGCGTGACCCCACTGTTTGCAGGAGACAAACAGAGCCCCACCATCACAGTTCCACAGCCCTGTGTCATCAGGGTAATGTAACCCGGGACTTCCTGAGAGAGAGAGAGACACCCTTTCCTTTGAGTTCAAGTCAAGGACTGCACTGTAACCTTAAACAGGAAGCAGTCACCGAGAATCAGCATTGTTATATCACTTTGAGCCAAGGGGAACCACCACTCCACGTAGCCACATCCCTTCCCCAAAGCCCATCTCCAGGATCGGGATGTCCAACTGGGAACAGTTGCCCCGCCCCACCATGTGAGCCGATCCTGTGAGGGCTGACCCCGAAGGACCTGGCCCCGTCTCACAGGACCACCCTGCCAAGGGAAGCCGCCAGCTGGTGGAAAGCCTCATCCCTCCCGCAGAGTTGGGAGGAGAAAGAAAGTCACCGCCTAGAGGAAAGCCCCTCTGTGGCCCGCCAGCAACTCAGCCATAGCCTCAGCCCTGGGAACCTTCCCCCGCCCTGCCCCTGGCAGCCCCGGGGCAGACAGACAGCGAGCAGCCAGCATAACCCAGCAGCTTACTTCACCACAAACAAAGACACAGTGTATCTTTTAACGTGTGCAGCACTCACTAACATTCAGTTCAAAGCACCTGTGCCTAGCTGCATGATATTCCAGCTTGAATTGCCTTTGATAGCATTGTAAATTTCTCTGCCAGGCGTCTTGTTGAGTCGCCATCTGATGGACAACTGGTGGAACTGCACCCTTGGTTCCCTTAATTAGAAATTATTTCTGTAAATATTCTAATTGGATCAAATTGTATATACAAAACCAGTTAGGGGATATGTTTTCACAACTGTGCATTAGAATCTATATATAAAGTTGTCTGGGAGCAAAGGTGATTTAATCTTTGTGGTTTCACATCAAGAGAGACAAGATATAGTCTCTTTCAGGGTGTTATCAAGATTTTAAAGATTTGTACTATTTTGCTTGGTTTTTTGGGCACTACAGTTAAATATATTTGAATGTTATTTATGATAATTAATTGATATTTAAATACAATGTAAATCAGATAGCATATCTAAGGGCTAGAATTTACATATCCATTTGTGAAACGTATCCATTTATGGAATTCTCATTTCAGTCAAAAGGAAAAGACTGTTTCAACTCAAAGGTAAAGTCTTAAATGGATTAAAGTACTAGGTTCAGACCTGTAGGGTAAAGTGCCTCCCACCATAAAGGAAGATCAAATTCAGGACCAGCTAGGGAACTTGAACACACATAGGTCTATGGGACCTGATGAGATGCACCCCAGAGTTCTGAAGGAGTTGGCTGATGTAGTTGCAATGTCTCTCTCCATAATATTTGAAAAGTCCCAGCGGTCAGGTGAAGTTCCTGGAGACTGGAAGAAAGGAGGCATTACACTCATTTTTAAAAAGGGTAAAAAGAGGATCCTGGAAATTATTGACCTGTCAGCCACACCTCTGTTCCAGGGAAGAGCATGGAACATATTCTCCTAGAAGCTATACTAAGGCACATAGAGCACAGGGAGGGTGTTGTGAATATTTAGAGGGGATTTGAGACATCCAGGATGCCATGACCAAAGGCAAGTCTACGATGATGTAACTGCATCAGTGGACAAGGAAAGACCAACACTGTCATCTATCTGGAATTCTGTAAAGCCTTTGACACAGTCCTCCACAACATCATTCTCTCTAAATTGGAGAGATGTAGGTTTTGTGGGCGGACTGTTCAGTAGATAAGGAATTGGTTGGATGATTGCATACATGGCTCAATGTCCAGATGGAGATGGGTGACAAGTGGTGTCCCTCAAGGGTCTGTGCTGGGAGCAGTGTTGTTCAATATCTTCATCAATGATATAGTCAGCAATATGGAGTGCACCCTCAGCAAGTTTGCTGATGATACCAAGCTGAGTGGTGCAGTTGATAAGACTGAAGGCTCTGGATGCCGTCCAGAGGGACCTGGACAGGATAGAAAAGTGAGCTGAGGAGAATCTCATGAGTTTCAATAAGGCAAAGTCCTGCACCTAGGTCAGGGCAGTCAGTACAGACTGGGAGATGATGAAATTGAGAGCAGCTGTGCAGACGCTGGACATGAGCCAGCAGTGGCATCCTCGGCTGCATTAAAGGAAGCATGGCCAGCAGGTTGAGAGAGTTGATTCTGCCACTTCATCCTGGTGAGGCCTCACCTGGAATACTGTGCCCAGCTCTTGGGCCTCCAACACAAGAGAAACAGATGTGCTGGAGCAGGTCCAGAGGAGGGCCACAAAGATGATCACAGCACTGGAGCACCTCTCCGATAAGGACAGGTTGAAACACTTAGGACTATTCAGCCTGCAGAAGAAAAGGCTCTGGGTAGACCTTATGGCTACATTTCAATATATGAAGGAAGCCTACAGGAAGGTTGTTTAGAAGGGCTTATAGCAAAAGGATGAGAGGCAATGGTTGTAAATGGGAGCAGGGTACATTTAGGTTAGACATAAGAAGGAAGTTCTTTACAATAACAGTTGTGAAACACTGGAACAAGTTGCCCAGGGATGTGGTTGAGGCTCCATCCCTGGAGACATCCATGATCAAACTTGATGCAGCCTTAGGTAGCCTGATCTAGTTAGCACTTAGTCGTATTTCTTATTCATTAATGAACAATAGCTTTTCTTTCAAAGCTAAATAAGTCTACATCTTGAAAAATGATTTTAAATCTTGATGTCTTTGGGGATTAGATAGCCAGTCTTCAAGTAATCTCTCCACTGCTTGCCATGACATAAACATCTGAAAAAAATATTTAAAAATAACCCAAAACATTTAGTGTTAAATGCTAACCATTTTACTGCACAATGAATATCATCACTGTATAATAACATCTGACAAATAGGCTATTATCATTAGAAGGGAGGCTTTTAAATCAGGCCTTAACTACTTTTATTAAAGGCTTGGAATGTAATCACTGAAATTATATTTTTTTTTCCTTGTGTGTTTTGCTTCTGTCTGGAGTCTTCAGAGATTTTTCAGTTACAATCTATCTACTACCTGTTGTGAAACACTGGTAATGAGATAATACAAGCAATTAGAAATGCATTGCTCACTCCTGAAGAAGTGTTATTTCCTTAAATGAATGTTTCTAAAGGGAATACACTATAATGTTTCAGTGACATTTTTTTGTTCCAGTATTTTCCCAAAGATACCTTTTGTTTCTTATGTATCCTATCTAATCAGTAACTCACAGGTGGCTGCAGAACAGCACTAATGCAGTAAATATTCTCCCTTGGGAGTAAGTAACATTCCACAGAAAACAAGGTCAATCTGTGATTCCTTTATACAGGATGTCAAAACTAAATATCATAAAAATGCTTCTGGCTTAGATTTAATGTTATGTTTCTTAAACACTTAGAAATCTGTAGTCTATAATTAGACTTGCCACACTGCTATGCATTGAGTGAGGTGAGGGCAAGAATTAGGATTAGGGTAAGAATTTCACAAATCTTGTCTCTTAGCGTCCAGATCTAAGCCCATATATGTCAAACTTGCCATGCTGTGCTGCATGCTTTTTTCCCAGCCTCAGATCCAGTGTGATGGTGCTAGCTGGTCACTCTAGCCTGTAACTCACTGTTTCTCATATGGGGAGAAAAACCACAGGCTTTCATAAGGCAGGGTTATGAGATGAAGCCTATCACTTTGCGCCCTGGTCTGCCATCTGCTCTTATGCTGTTTTGCCTCTTATTTCTGACAAGATAAAGTGAACTTGAGGTTTTTCACACTGACAATGATTTCTTAGACAGTAGGAAAGTATCCACACTGTAGTTACTAGAAATAATTATTAAATAAATGAGAGAAAAAACACAACCTTTGTATACACACCCAACTTTTAGGTGTTGGATGAGCACTGCTCTCTGATGGGAAGGTTGATCAGTGGGCTCCTGCTTTGTTCTTGGGAGGTCTCCACTGTGGAGTACCTCAACCTTGAACAAGCTCTGGAAGCCAACCTAGTAGAGATGAGTTCTCATATCCACATACACAAGGGTATTCCCTCCCTGCCACATTGTATAGTATTTTGTTGTGCATCTCCTCTGGGCCCCAAGTGTAAACTCTAAGACATAAAAATGTGACTTCTGAGGTGTGGCTTTTTTTTTTTTTTCCCAAATCAAAGTGTATGACTCTCCAGAGTGGTGCATTTTTAACAGGAAACTGTAGGTGAATTTTACTTGGCCTATTTTCTGACATCAAAGTGTGTGATGGCCTTTCAGGAGATCAAGTTTGTTGGGGAGTTGTTAAACAGTGTCAGAGACAAGAAAAAAAACATGTCTGCTGCACTATTCTATTCACACAGCTTAACTCAAAAAACAAACCAGTGTTCAAGGTTAAATTTGAGTGCAAAGTTATTTGACAGTGTAGAAGTACCCTTCATTTGTTTTTGAATAGGTCTATGCCTAGTTAGATTATGGCTCTGGAAAACTGAAGAATTGGGTTCACGGGGGTACGAAACGTTTTATGTATTTTCTTGTCTCCCTCTTTCCACAATCTGTAAAATATTTTTCCAAAGTAAATAGACCATGTAGCTTTTTTTTTTTTTTTTTTTTTTTTTTTTAATCAAATAAAAGTCTAGGTGATCTTTACGAAAAAAATATTGAGATATTCTGTTCTGGAAGCAGAATTGTTTGGAGTTTAACAGTAATTATTTTTTCTTGAGGCTAAAGTTAGAGAAAAGGTGGGTACTTTTGCCTAGCCCTATAGACTATACTCAGAATAAGATGCAGAAAATAAAAGAAAAGAAATAAAAGAGACTGCAACAGGAAGAATGTATAAAACTCATGTATACTATTTTAGGAATTTTCTTTTTGGTTTGATTTTGGCTTATGTAATATTTTTCTTGTAACTTGTATTACAGCTTTTCTGAACACTTTAAAGGATGCTATTTATCAGACAGGTAAATATGTATTTCTTGTTCTCCCCTTAAAAATTTTGGGTTTACATGTGATATTGACTATACTAAAAGCTCAATTACAACAAAAAGTAACATTCATGCCAGAAGAATGACAGGGTGTTAACTATCAAAGAATGCAAATTAGTTTGCAAAATCATGTGGTCTGGTAAGCCCAAGTCAAAGCTCTCAAGCACATTTTTTTCCTCGTGTTTTGATAACATGCAAATAAGAAAGCTTTTGGTCACCACAAGATGTAATATGCTGTAGGAATCTGTATGATATACTATAAAAATTGTAGCAGTTTAGTTGTACTACCACCCTGTTTTCTTTAAAAAACTGAACAAAATACAAATTTCTTTCAATGAATAGATTTATAATGTGGCTCATGTTAAAGAGAAGCAATAGCTGCATTTGCAGTCAATTAACACACTCTGCATGGTGACAGTTCAAAATGACATTCATCTCCTTTCAGCTTCTTGCCTTATTGATAGACTCAGCACCTGGTGAGGCAAATTAACAAGGAAATCAATGTCTGGAGTCTACTTCATGTTTTTTTGTTATCCTTGTAGAGATGATGTCTTCTTAAGCAAACCTTGTGATAGTTACTGCATTAATCTCCTGCCAAATTTATTCCATAACCTATGCAAATGAAATCAAAATGAGCTCATCTGATGAAAAATGCAATTGAATAAATAATGAAACTAATTACTTTCAACAGCACATATGTAGAGTGACAGTATCTGGGGTGCTGTCATGGCTTTACCCCAGATGGCAACAAAAGCAGCACGCAGGTGCTTATTCCCTGTCCTCAGTGGGATGGGGGAAATAATGGGAAGAGGAAAAGTGAGAAAACTTGTGCCTTGAGATAAAGACAATTTAATAGGTAAAGCAAAAGACAAGCATGCAAACTGTTATAGAATTTATGAAAATTAATAATATGGCAAATATTATTATTAATTAAAATATTATTAATTTTTTATTAATATGAAAATTTGCCAAACATATCAAATAGGTTCCATGTATGGTTGGAATATATATTTACAATAAGAATATATAGTGTTTAGGCAATATAACAATTTTAACAATTTTAAGCCAACCAGAAGGAATAACAGAAAGAGAAGAGAATCCCCAGGAGTAATATGGTGCTCAACCACAGCGGAGACTTGCCAAGAACCATAAATACAGGATGCAATAAACTAATTACTCACAAGGAGTTCCACCCACATAGGGGAGTGCTGCTGCTGTATCTTAGCCATTAAGGCTGTAAGGGTGCCCATGTGGCCTCGAGGCTGGTCCGGCAGGCAGTAGGATGCATTTCTGCGACGGGCTCTTGTGTCTTCCTGGGTTTACTGAGGCACACCATGGATTCTAGTTGCAAGGGGAAGTGAGGCTTGGATCCTAAGGCTCGTGGCTTCTCGGCTTGCAGTAAGTAGGGCTTGTGGGTACTATCCCAGGTCTTGGACCAAGGCAACTCAATGCAGGGTGAGTCCAAGCAGGCAAGTCCAGGCAAAGGCAAATTCAGGCAAGGCAAGGCAAATGGAAATCAGCCTGTGTTTATTACTTGCCTGAGATTCAATTGGGCCAATAGGACAACCAAAGCCAGCAAACAGTTACCAAACAAAATGGGACTCTGCCAGGCTGTGGCCACAAAAGGCAGGAACATAGGCCTGGTCTGGGAGAAGCAGTGGGCAGTACATGTGCTCTTAGCCCAAAAGGAGACTCTATTTACCAGACATGTTGGGGCCTGTTCTTTTGTCCCTTTTCCCACATTACCCTGACTCCTCCAGGAGGGAGAGCGGACGGGGGACCCTGTCTAGACACATCAGGACCTGTTTGGGTTTGTGCTGGGTCTGTTTGGCCCTACCACCACACAAACAAAGCAAAATAAGGAGTTCGTTCACTGCTTCCCACTTTCAGGTGGGAAGCCATCTCCAGTTAATGGCCAGTATTTGAATTTTTTTTTTTAAAGAGGTAACAAAAAGCTGATGAAAGCCATAGTCTTAATATGTCTGTGCATTAATTTACAGCTGCATTTTCAAAGTAGTACACAGGCTGTTAGATAAGCAATTCCCATTGCAGTTGGCAAATGAAACCTTATTTCCTGCTTTCAACCTGTGGGTGAAAGAAGGCTTTTTGTTGGTGAATATATTACAGTGATGACTTACAAGTTTGGAATTCTAAAAGAGAGAAAATGTTTTAAATAAATGAGCAGAGGGAGTGAATGACAACGGGTGAGTACTAAAGCAATTCCGTTCAATTTGTAAAGCAATGACCCAGAGGAGGAGATGTACAGCAGAAAGATAAAATTTCCTGATACTAAAACCCAGAGAAGCATAGTAGCCATTGACAGAAAAAGAAATTATAGAACAAAATTTCTTGGATGGGCTAATTACCTGGACTGATAGAGTTCATAGCAGCAAAATTACTCTTTCAGCTATAGGGAATTTCATACTAAAAATAAGAAAACAAAATATAATTTAAATGACAAGAGAACTCTTATAATGATTATAAAGAATAAACATTTCTTTCTTTCTTTTTTTTTTTTCTTCTGTTTAGAATCACATTGTATCAAAGTGTAGCATTGACCATCCTTGGTGCACCAAGAATAAAACTGCTTGATTTGATGCCATGGAAGTCTTACTGGCTGTTCTAACTTCACCTGGCAGTTCCAAGCATAGTGGCCCGTACTTTCAGTCCCTGCTGGCACATTGCTGTTATGTCCCTGGAGAGACACTCTCCTCTTGTAGGAAAAACAACAATGTAGAGAATCTCAGGGCCAGACTTTAAAGTAGAAGGTGTTTGTTTTTTTTTTTTTTAAGCTAAATTGATTTCATTCATTCACACTCACACTTACATTCATATACCATCCTATTTCATATGTATCAGGATACTTGTTAGGCATTTTTTGATTTTGAGCTGTGTCTTAATGCTTGTGACTTCATAAGATAACTCATGCTGGAAAGCACCTCAGGATATCATTCATCTTCTTGCTGAAAACGCAGTCGATTATAAGGTCAAACCAGGCTGCTCAAGGCTTTATCCAATCTAGTTTTGCAGATCTCCAAAGGCAGAGAGCACACAGCCTCATTGGGCAAATTCTTTTAACGCCTGACTGTATTTGCAGTGAAAAAGCAGCTCCTGAACACAATAGATAGATATTGCTGGTTGAGTTTTGTGGAAGCAAGCATCACGTTTTCCTGATTAGAGGGATATGGCCTGGTTCAGAAACAGATGATAGTGTAGGGTGGCAGAAGGGTTTGTATGGGTACAACAAATGACTGCTTTCACAGGACACTCATGGGGGTTTGATCACATTTCAATAAATTCTTACTCTCACAAAGAACTCCAATCATATCAGTAGAGCTATTGCATGGACATTTTAGGTTGGCAGCATGGATCCTAACATTAGGCCAATGAAAAATAGGTATCTGAACTACATTTATTTAGCTCAATATAGGAATATCAGTTTTTAGTGGAAAAACAGAAGATTGATTGTTATTAGCTGATGCTGAAGTATAATTCCAGACTGGATGATGTTATGACAAGTTATATCCTCAAAGGAATTGGTCTGCTTAAGACATAAGTTCAGTCCCAATGGGAAGTGAAGTCACAATATGAAATGGGGTTCAAAGTGATAAGAGGGATAAAAGGATCTGTTTGATGGACATGGCTGCATTAAATTTACATGTTGTTGCATGTCAGGGTCAGGAATAGTCACACTGAACTATGCCATTAGTGCCATTGTCTACTATCAGATAATGAGAGTTCCTGTGGTTGATTTTCTCTCTCTACTTTCACAGAACAACTGTGAACAATTTTGTGGGTTCCGTACATTCACAACAGGCAGAGCCAATAATGCATGTGCTTGATGAGGCTGCAAATTCACCCAAACCTGTATGTTAGGAACTCCAGCTCCTATGTTATTTTTTCAAGGTTTTCTCTTTTAAAACATGTTTTATGAAACTCTTTAGCAGTGAACATTATATGAGGAATAACATGATTAGATTGATATAAATTTGCTATAACCTTGGTATTTTATTTCAATTTTCCAGGATTGCACATCTGCCTTCTGCAGCAATGAGTGTGCGTTTCTTCCATGCAGGATTGGATTCACCTACCTTTAGCTATCTAGAGTGAAACATCTGTGCTTGGGCTGGCAGTGCTATGTTCCTTTTATAGTTAAATAGTAATCATCTTCATGAGATAAATCCTTCTAAGCTTGGCACTTTAGACAGTTATCTCCAGAGATGAATTCTCTTCTAGAGATGCCTGTTTCTTCACTGTTTGTTAGAGGAGATGGGAATTTACCTTATTCTAATCCATAATTAAATATCTAATTTGGATTAGGTAGATAATTTCTATCATAAGTTTTTCATCATTGCATTTTTATTGTACTTCTTTCCATATAACCATTTCAGAGATTTACCAAAGTGATCTGTATTCAATGTTCTGAAAGACAAATGGCCTTGTCAAGTGATTCAGATCTGTTTGCATATGGAAATGGATAGATTAGCACAAAACAAGCAGATTGCTAAAGGGAAATCAGAAACCTGAAACTCCTACAGAAGCTGAGTATATAACAAATTATGAGTAATGGTGCTTAGCTCCTTGAAGGAATTGCTTATGCACTGTGCATAACTAAGCCAGGGGATCTGTGTTATTACTGTTCCATAAAAGAATCTAGAAGAATTATTTTTACTCTGCAGGTAGCAAATTACTATCTACCTGTAAAGGTAGTAAGCATGAAACAAATAGATAAGAAAACAAAGCTGATTTTCATCTAGACTGCAGCAAAGAAGAGATGCCCTTTACTAGTACTTAAGAGTGTTGAAGAACATTTTCTCTTTTTTGTGTTTGTTTTTTAAAAAAATATGAGGAATTCCAGTTTATGTTTTTTTCAACTTTTTTTTTTTCCCTCTTTAATTAGAGGCCTCATTTGTAGCTTTGTCAGCTCACATCTGTGAAGTAAGAAAGCTAGCGCTGGAGAATTCCGAATGAGAATTAGTTGTAAAAAATATTCCCTAGTCAACAAAGAGGGTTGGTCTGTGACAGGTGGGTTTCGCTCTTGACTCAAAACATCATTAATATTGACATGTTATAACTGATGCTATGTGGTATAAAGCCTCACATACTGCAGTATTTTCTACAGCATAATGTGGACACTATGATTCTGCAGTCTACAAGGACTGCCCAGAGCTAAGATGAAACCCTGGCTGTGTTTCTCCTCTCTTGTTTGTTGCCTGGACGATTCCCTGATCATCTGCAGAACTCTTTATTTATGCCACAATTTCATTGGCCTGTCTGAGGTGAGCTCCATGGAGGAAGCATCTTACCGACTTCAGCCTTGCTGCATAATGTTTTAAGATATGTTGTTCCAAGAGGGCATTCCTAATCTAAGCACGCTGAACAAAATCCTGCCTTGGATTGACTCACAAGCTGGGTGGCAAGTGAATAGCCATGAAGGAAAGGCGAAGTTCAGTGACCTTAAGGATCTTCTTGCACTCCAATAACGAGAGAGAAAAAAATAGTTGTGGTTGTTACATCTGTGATAATCTGATGGCAGAGGAAAGAAAAAGTTCATAGATGGAGGTAAGAGGTTTGATTCGACCAACTAGGCAAAGTGAAAAACAAACAAACAAACAACAACTCTCAAGCATACAAAATCTTTTAAAGTATCTGTATGCACTAGGGAGTTACATTTGAAAGAACAACTCCTTGCTGTTTCAAAGTATTTCTGTTTACAGAATAATGGAAAATTTTCTGGTCAGTGAGAACTGTGGGCATCAGAAATGTGTTTTAAGATGTATTTTTGGGGACACCTGCTGATTTCTTTTAGTTATCAATGCAATTTACACAGACTTGTTTTATGTGCCTTCCCTGTTGATAGGATAGTATGTGCTGAGAAAATATTTATGGGTTTAACCCTCACACTAGCAGAAGACAAATGGTCCCTATTCTAGTTCTCTGTGTCCACTTGTGCTCTAACTGTATCATAAAGAGTTGTGGAATAAAGTGCATCTCCTAAACCATTTGCACTCTTTTCCGTTGGCTGCCACCAGAATATTGTTTTGACAACAGAGTTATATTATGAAGAAGATATATATGCAGTTAAATATAATACTTGACATTTACATGCCTCTTTTTTTTCTTACATCTGAAAGGGAACTAAAAGAAATATAAACACTTCTGTTGTCATTTTATACACAGAGAAAGCAAGACACAGAGGCAGAACTGAGAATGGACAAAACCCTCTTATCTCTAGACATGAGTTTGTCACTTTAGACCAATTATATTGTCTAGTTTTGGTTTTACAGAAAAAAAAATAAGGCTCCACTATGCAATGTGCAGAACTAGTGTAGTTATTGCCCTGTACAGTCTACGTAGAGAGTTTCTGCTGTGTTATTCCTGAATAAATAAGAAAGGAGGTTATATTCATGCCTTGTTTTCTGAATAAATTGCTGATAGCAGTTAAAAACCTTTCATGGAGGGGAAAAAAAAAAAAAGCATGAGAAAAGCATAAAGGAAATTTGTATCTCCTAAACTAATTCTGTAACCTTTTGACTGCAGATCTGAATATATTTGTGAGTGAAGATGTGATTTATGCTTCAAGTGATAAAGATAAATTAGATCATTCAGTCCAATTGATCATCAAATAATCTGTGGGTGAAATATATAGAGAACAAAATCATATTTAAATGATGACAACAGAATTAACAGGGAACACAAAATAAATTAAAGAAAAAAAAGAAGATAAAACTAATGATTTGAGGAGACTAAATAGCAGAAAAGTCCTTGAATTGTGAATTAAAAAAACAGCTCTTTGTGAAACAGAGGCTCCCAATTTGATTTTGGGAGCTTAAATATCAAACAGTGCTGTAGAATTATGTCAGAAACAGCAGTTCCACAAACAGGCAATTGACCACAGCTAGGATCATGAGCAGATAGTCAGGATACTGTGTATTTAGCTTTTTCTTGATAGGAAATCAGAATGTGATTTAATTATTGACCTCAGTAAAGCTACTTCAGGTCACAGAAAAGTTTCCAGTTATACAGATTGTATTTGGTTTTTTCTGTTTTCATAGATCTGTTTCACCATTTGCAGAGTGAGACTAATGCATGCCTCTTTCAGAAAGCATTATTAGTTTTATCAAAGAAATATGAAGTTCGATTTTTTGTTCTGTTTAGTACAGATCTATTGTGACACTGCACAGAAATGGTTCCCCCCTGTGAAAAAAAGTGTCAAAACCAGAAAATGAAAATCAATTTTAAAGTATTTTGTGTTCAGGAAAGAAAGTATTGGAGGTCTGAAGTATTTTGATTTGCCTAGGAAAGCTAAAGTTAAAATCTCATGGGATTTGAACCCAAACCCCCATATTCATCCAAATTTCTGAACATTGAAAAAAGCAGGAAAAAATTAATTTTTTTTTCATCCTCTGAAGCCTAAAGATACAGCACGGCTTCAAACAGACTTAATAGGCGCAACCTAGAGGGTTTATTTAAATTTCTTGAACAGAATAAACTGAGTTGTCTTTATTAGTTGTCTTTATAACTGAACGAAAGAAAGACTGTGAGGGACACTCTTTTGTTCCATCATTAACGATTAATATCTTCCTAAGTTTACGATCCTCAGAAAAGAAAAAACAAACAAACAAACAAAAAGAACACCCAAACCCAATCACCAGACATCTTATAGATGGTCTTTCCCAAAGCAACTACAAAAATTTAGTCCAACATTTTTAAGACCAGTCTTCCCTTTCAAATTAGTGCTGTGCATTCCTGTATTATGTCTGCCTGACTGTAAAAGTTCCTCCTGGGCAGAGTGCCCTTGAATCCTTTTTGGAGCTTTGCCTTTCAAAGACAAAGCAGAATGGTTTATGCTGCTGTGCAAGCTGAAAATGTTGGTACTTAGATACATTCTTTGACACTTCACGCTGTGAAGTTATTACTAATTAAACAGTCTTGTTTTATCAAGTTTGTGAACTTCAAGAAAAGTTTAGAAAATAGTGTCTACACTTAATGCAAACAGTCTAAGGTTAGAGGTTAGGTACTTATTTATTCACAAAGCTCGGAGCTTTCAGGATCTTTTAACTCCAGTTCCCTACTGGATTGCTTGAGTTTGTTTAAGGTTTTTTTTTTTTTTCCAGTACAAACTTCAGAAATTCTCAACACAAAATTAACAATCTCTGCATGGTGTATTTCTCTTAATGCTTGATATTTATGCTGTGTGACATGAGTTAATATCAAGTCAATGATAAGTTCAAGCACAGTAAATGCCTTAGAAGGGAGATGACTGAATCACTTTGATGGAATCTGTTGGTAAAAACATACATGTAATACACAAGGAAGACAAAGAAAAGGAGGTCAGTGAAAAAATAAATGAGAAACAACAGAGGAGAGGAGATTGTAGAATAGATCAGAGATTCATTAAATACAGACAGACGTCACAAAGAAAGCAAAGACCAAAGAATTCTATCAATAAAGGGAAGGACCTTCAAATCACAACATGCAGCATTTTCAACTGTCTCTACTGTAGGACTATTATCCATCAGCCTAGATTTAGGTAAATGTCTTCTCTGGACAGAGCAATTCTGGGGGATCCATTGTCTATGTAATTCCAGCTTGCAAAATCAGTCGTCTGCTTCTTGTCTTGAGTTCTAGCAGAACTCCATTTTTGCAAATCAGGTGATGGGTTTTGTAACATCTGTGGAGGACAGGTTCAAAGCAGAATTAGGAGGTGTGCAGTTTATATGTATATGCTGATCTACTGACCATTACTGACCTTTTAGCTTTTGGTTAGGTGAACAGAAGCTGGAAGAAAGGTAATGCAGAGATAATTCTTGTTTCCACACTTTGTTTTCACTTGTATTTATAATGATGGTAGAAGTGGGGTTGGTTTTGTTTTGTTTTGTTGTGGTGGGGTTTTTTGGTTTTGTTTTGTTTGTTTTGTTTTTCTTTTTTTTCTTTTTTTGGAAGAAAGGGCTGTACAGCACAGGAATACATTTCAAGAATACATTTTAATGTAACTAAATAGGCTTATCTCCTGATCTCCAAAGCAGAAAACTGAGAACTTTGTCAATCTATAATAAGAAATTTCTGATGTTTAGAACGAGCTCCTCAGTGTTCACTCAGATGTCTGCAGTCATGTGCATAAGTCAGGCTGTTCTCTTCACCAATTTTTTGTTTTTCAATGAAAATTTTTGTATCATTCATTTGCTTACTGTTTTATTTTGCTTATTTACTTTTTCCTACACTACAAGCATATTCACACCTTCAAAATAATAGATAAGAATATTGTTCTCTCAAAAAATCTCATTACTGTGTTTGCAAGCCAAAGCAGAATTTGATCTTTTGCAAGTAAGGGTAAAATATTTATTTTTTAACTACCTTGGCAAAAGTAGCATCGATGAATAAATGTCAAGGAGGATCTCTTCAGTATGAAACTATTCTGTATAAAACTTATCTTGGTACAAGATGCTCAGGGTAGCACTGGTCTAAACATGCTTTAAGAGTAATAACTGCTGTTTTGAATAAGCATCTTTCACAGACTGCACACAGCTTTGACTTGAATACAGTGAAGTCAGCACAGAAACTAGTGCCATGTCTTCATGTCACTCTTCATCTGCATTTCATCTTGAGTTGAAAGAAGGAAGAGAAATCCAGCCAAGTGAGATCTGGCTTATGGCACTGACTGCTGAAGTCAGGTATTGCATTGCTTGTCTCCTCTTGCTACTAGAAATTTATGTCTTGAACCACGAAATCTGAGGCACATGTTTCCTCTAGGGCTTGGAAGAAGAACTGAAAAGATAATGAAAATGTTTGCTTGGAATGCATACAGACTCAGTAGGCAGGTCATGTCTTTTGAATCTCTACTTCACAATAGTAAATCTCTTACATACTTTCTGTAGAGTAACACTTATCTCTCATATCATTTGAAGCATGAAGTGGTCACTTTGTCATTTGGTTCAGCACAACAAAGCAAAGTGAAGGGTCATTGTTAGACAATTTCTTGGCGCAGGTACATGTCATAATTTAATGGCTTCTGGTAGCCAAATGTGAAATTAGCTACAAAGGCAGAGGGCCCTTTTATCATTATTCTGTGAAATACTGTTGATAATTTCCAAAGAAAATATGCCAGTACAGCTGTTATGCTTCTGATAACCTGTCTTTCATCTGTAAAATCACTTTTATACTTGGTGCATGCCTTGAACATGAGCATTACAACTTTACTACACTGTTGGGTGCATTTGAAAGTCTGCTGCTGTAGCTTGGATGGGATACAGTTTAATTTTAAGGGCTTTTGTGGACTTTTGCAATGGTCACAGAGGACAGGCATCAGTGGTAGGATATTTGCATAACAGTTTTCAGAAATAGTAGTAAAAGTAAATATTGTAAAGGCATGGGTAAATGGAACATGCTCAGCTAATATCTCCAAAGTAAGCAGATATTCATCATATTTAACAAATTCATTTACAGGGAGGTAGGTGGCAAAGCAAGAATTCAGATCTCCGTGCCCTCTGGGTTCATGCTTACTGCTTGAACTGAAAACAGAGCCTTGTTATCTCAAGCTAGAAAACATGCTTTCAGATTTTACCTCCACTTTTTACTAATATTTTGGGGTGACATTTATCTCTAAAGAACCACATGATCTTAATTCAGAGAGACACTTAGTCCAGCGTTGAAAGTATACTGCAATCTCTAATTGATCAATGAAGTTTCCAAGGTGTGAGTACTGATTAAGAAATAACACAGAGAGAGAAATATCAATAGCAACATGATGATTTTAACTTGAATATGGACATTGCCATGTTTAGATGAGGGGATCGTGTTGTGTATTCAGTAAGAATTGCAAAATTTTGTTATACTTAACATATATACTGAAAAAAATAGATTTTTAGAGTAATGCCTTAAATTTTTAATTATTCACTCCTATTTCTAATAGGCAAAAAGTTACTTCTAATGAGATTTTTTCTATGTTACTATATTAATTATTTTATTATTTTGTTTAATTTAATTTAATTTAATTTAATTTAAATTAAATCTTATTTTATTTAATTTATTATTTTATTTTAGTTTATTATTTTATTTCTTTTATTATTTTATTTTAATCTTAAGAAGCTGAGGTTCTGAGGTTGTATGTCATACAGGTTGCATGTTAAAAAATTCTGAGCTGCACTAACTCCTTCTTTGTGTGTCCCTAAGTTACCAGCAGAACTCGAAACATTTTCAGATGCCTGGAATGAGGCAGGGGGTTGGCATCAAGCAGTAAGATGATATTTATGAGAAACCACATCCTTGTAGAGCAAAGAATGGTGTTCCTTTCTAAAAAAAAAAAAAAAAAAAAACAACTCTCTGCCCAGATAATTAGTCTGAGCTTGAAACTGCGGGAAAAATAGTACATGCCTCTTTTTGCATCTGACTGTTCACTTTACTCATGCAATGATTTAGAGACATGAGGCATTCATGTTGTCTTTTCTGGTAACCTGGAAATTAACTTCTTATAGTTTAAGTATGAGAACAAGTTCAACAGCTGCCCACATAAGACTTACCTCAGTTGTTTTTCTGTTTGAGCACATAAATTCAGGACCTTTCTAAACCATTTGAATAGTGTGCTCTCCTCAGATGACATTTCCCACTGCTCAGTGAAGCTACACTTCCCTTTGTGAAACAGTTTGAGCTAAGCTACAAATGACTCTCTTTTATTTTGGTCTATCCATATAATATGCTCTTGGTCTCAAACACACAATAACCAATGTGGATATGTGTCATCTTACCTTAATATCAAGGCTTTGCAAGCTCATTTGAGTGAGCAATAATATCTCATTTCAATATTTGCTGGATGATCCTGTAGTATGGTCTAGGATTTACCGCTCCAGTACTGAACAGAATCCTGTAAAAACAAGCAAACAAACAAAACCCCAAACCCAAAATGTGTCCTGATGTCAAAATGATAAATCTAAAGATTCAGGGAAAAAAATTAAAAAATAAGGTCTTTCAAAGTCATAAAGATGGATGAAACGTAAAGAGACTGCAAATACAGCCGACCAAAAGGATTCTTTTTTAACTTATATTTTTTTAAAATATATTTTATAATTATTTCATTGGAGTTTTTAGGTCTAAAGTCATCAGACTCACAATAAAAGACTAAGAATTGATAGTGCTGTGGAACCCCTAGACAAAATGTGATTATGATGCTCTAAATGGCAACCCAAGTAAAATGAGTCTGACACGACAGTCACTGAATCAGACATCCTTATACTCACTTTCAGCTTGGTTGTTACATAACTATTATGCAGTCCAGCAGAGTTCAATCATCTCCAGTGTAGTGTTTCATATACATTATACAGGCATGAATTATTGCTAATGCAGCACACCTTTCTTCTGCATCACTGCTCTTCCGATTATTCTGAGGACTAGTGTTAGTGTATCCTACAAGTTTTTATAATGTATGTTTTATACAGTCTGCAGCAGAGTTTAAGAGCTGTAATAATGGAATATAACTGGTATATAAAACTGGTATAACTCACAGAGGTGAGCTGTTGATTTTAGCAATGGGAAAACTAAGTTTTTTTTCTGAAGGTACCCGGAACAGAGGTTCTCATATTGTTGTCCTTGAGTCACTATTGGTCTTATGGACATCACTTTCCACATCTATTGATCTTCATTCTATGCTGTCTCTCATTTTTAAATTCTACTTAACTGCACTCAAAGATGGCTAAATGCATTCAGCACTTTCATAATATCTGCTTGCTTACTTGGCCACAGGCATGCTACCTCACCATTAACAGGAGTAATCATCCACATTATTGAAATCAAGAAGGAAGCTGTCCTGCCAGATGTTCTCTAAAAGGTATTTCTCCTTAAGAGGGTGACTAATCTCATCCAACATTTGCCATGTATGAGGGAGGTGTCTAAAGTAGTTGCTTATGTTCTGTTTACAAACAGAGGAAAGATAAGAATCTCTTAGACATATCTCAAGCTGGGCTCTGCCAGCTTCCAGAAGTGCTTGCTACTCTCCATTATTTACCCTAGATACTCAATTTTTAAGCAGTTTCAATTAGGTGAGATGAAGTGTATCATACAGGGACTTGTGCAATGTCAGTCTGTTGTGACATGATTTCACTTGGCTAGCTGCTCAGCTTGACCAAATCAAAACCAGTTTAGAAACACAGGTCATTAAGACAAGTTACCAGAGCATCAAGATCAAGATCAAGGCACTATTTTCAAGACTTCTTAGAAACACTTGAGGACCTGTACTTAACCTATGAGAAGACATATATCCGTCTTTTTATTCCCATTCTTCTAATAGAGACTGTTGGAAATCTCATGTGGTAGTTATCATCAGTTGAATTTGAAAGAGTGACCTACCTTTGCATTATTATCGCAGTCACATTTTGAATCGATAGTCTTAGGTTTTGTGCCCAAATTTTTGCCTTTCTTGCTTCTTTTATGTTAACCTTTGCTAAGCTAGTCTCATACACTGTTTTGCTATAATGTCACATGTGAAATAAACCTGATTTTTTGGAGGGGGGAGTATCTATGTGAGAAATTGCCTTCTGGCTCATATCTACTTTAATGGCTCAGGCATCTCTGCTTTATTTCATAATGTGGGTATATTAAAAAACAAGGCATACTGATTTGTTCCAAGTTTCTAATTGGAGCTAGGGGCAGTGACTAAGCTCTTTTGCACATCAAAGTTCTTTACACCTTCAGCATGGTAGTTGCAGGACTGGGTTCATTGTTTGAATTTGCATCTCTAACTTAGTTGAGGTATTCAGAATTTCTTTATCTGTGTGCTTTAAACACCACGCTAATATCCTCTAATCATAAAAGGAGTTCAAAGCAATGAAACTTTAAATACAAATCCCTTGAGGTATTATGTAAGTGTCATGTACTGCACAAAATTTAAATTAAGCAGTAGTAATAGTGAAAGGATGTTATGCATGGAACAAAGGCATTCTGTATGTTAATTTAAATGTGTTTTCTTGTGTTTAGATATGGAAAGTTTCTTTGGAAAATGCGTTCATCTCCTTCTTAATCCAACGTTGACTTCAGCTGTAACTTGACTGTCTATATAAAATTCAGCTTTATGTTCTGGGGTTTCAACATATTTCTGTTGGACACAAGTAACTCTGCTTTATTTCTAAATGCCTGTATAATAGAGTACTGGATTCATACTTGACTAGCATAACACATAAATCAGAAGAGATTTTGGGTTTCTGTATTCTGTATCTCTGTTGTTTCTGCTTTAACAGCTGTAAATAGTTCACAGGAGATTTAGATGGCAAGTAATCAGCAAGAAGAAAATCTTTTGTTTGCTCAGCCTTCCCTGAAAGTTGCTTTCTTTTTGTATGCACATCTGTATTATCCATGTATGTTGTATGTGGATGTGTTTTTTATGTACGTTATGTGCTATACATATTCTTTCTTCTAATAGAAAGTATTTATGATATATATAAATACGTTTGACAGTTAATTGCTCTATAAATCAAATCCATTGAATCCTAGCTTGGTGAATGTTATGCACATCTTTACTGACTTAAGTTTAAAGTAATTTTCTAAACTCCCTATGACTGTGTTTAAAAAAATGCTTGATGAGATCCATTTGCCTAAGTTACATTTTCAAACGTTACAAGTCTAGGACAAGAACTAGCAGGGCTCATTCATAGAGCTTTAAACTAGATTCAAAGGGGGATGGGATTGTTGCTGGGTTTGCACCAGTGGGGCAGTATTCCAGTATTAATGAAGACCAGAATTCTGCCAGGGTAGAATCAGTGTGCTCATCTCCCTTCCTGAAATGCCTGTACACCAATGCATGCAGCATGGAGAATAAGAAGGAGGAGTTAGCAATCCATGTGCAGTCAAGGGGTTACTATCTGGTGGCAATTATAGAGGCATGGTGGGACAGTTTGCATGACTGGAACATGGTCATGGATGGCTATGTCCTTTTTAGCAAAGACAGGTCAACAAAGCAAGGTGGTGGAGTTGCTCTTTATGTGAGAGAGCAGCTAGAATGTATTGAGTTCTGTTTGGGTGCTGGTTTTCCTGAGTGAATTGGGTGATATGCTGGTTCTGGGCCTGCTGGCCTCAACACAGAGAGTTGAAGTGCAAACTGATAGACCAGTTGCAAGGAGGGACCACAGCCGCAGCTGGGCCAAATGGCCACCAGCTGTGGAGCCAGTAGCTATTTATTAAGGCATACATGAATGCTACAGTTCCACTTTCCCACAGTCTATCCCTACTAAGCCCACTGTTTTATCTTTATTTTAACAGGTGCTTTTCTCCCCAATTGCCTTTCCCATCTGCTTCAAGGATGCACACTTTGTTGTCTTTTACTCCCATCCTTTCTCACACAGTTTGAGGTACAAGCTTATCACACTACACAAACATGAAGGCCATCTAAATATCCCATTAGCTAAACCCTGGTTCCCACATCCGAGGTGGATGAGGGTCAAGCTGAGAGTTTGTGGGTGTGAATTAAGGCTGGCATGCCTGGCATGCCTGATACTGTTGTGGGTGTTTATTACAGACCACCTGGTCAAGATGAGGAAGTTGAAGAGGCCTTCTACAAGCAGCTGACAGCAGCCTCACTGTCACAGGCCCTGGTTCTCATGGAGATTTTTAACTCCCCAGGTATTGGCTGGAAGGCCTACTCAGCCAGGCAGCCACAGTCCAGGAGGTTCCTCCAGTGCGTTGCTGATAACTTCTTGATGCAAATGGTGGGTGAGCCAACTAGGAGAGGAGTGCTACTGGACCTGATATTCACTAACAAGGAGGATCTGGTTGAAGCAGTGAAGGCTGAGAGCAGCCTTGGCTGTAGCAGTCATGAGATGGCAGAGTTCAGGATCTTGCGTGGTAGGAACAGAATACCAAGCAGGATTTGGACTTCAGCAGGGCCAACTTTGGCCTTTCTGAGAAATTGTTAGGGGAAATCTCATAGGACAGGGTAGTAGAAGGCAAAGGTGACCATGATAGTTGTTTCATATTCTAGGACCACTTCTTTCAAGCTCAAGATCAGAGCATTCCAACAAGTAGGAATCAAGAAAGGGAGCCAGGAAACCTTCATGGTTAAGTAGGGAACTGCTCAGAGAACTCAAGTGGAATAAGAGAGTCTACAGATCATGGAAGGAGGGGCTGGTCACTTGGTAGGAGTATAAGACTGTTGTCAGAGAGCTGAGGGAGGCAACTAGGAAAGCTAAGACCTCCTTGGAATTCAACCTTGCAAGGGAGGTCAAGGAGAACAGAAAGGGCTTCTTCAAATACATTGCAGGAAAAGCTAACACTAGAGGCAATGTAGGCCTACTGCTGAATGAAGTGGGTGCCTTGGTGACAGAGGACACAGAGAAGGCAGATTTACTAAACACTTTTTTTTGTCTCCATCTATACTGCTGGAGACTATCCTCTGGAGCCCCAGACCTCTGAGGCCAGAGGAAGACATGACAAAGGAGGAGTTTTCCTTGGTTGATGAGGACTGAGTTAGGGAACAGCCAAGTAATCTGAACATCCATAAATGGTAAACATTAGTCTAATATTCGAAAAGGGTAAGAAGGAGGACCCAGGTAACCATAGACCAGTCAGCCTCACCTTCATCCTCAGAAAGGTAATGGAACAACTTATCCTGTCCTTAGGTATATCAAGGACAAGAGGGTCATTAGGAGCAGTAAACGTGGTTTTGCCACAGGGATATCATGTTTGTCCATAGCCTTTTATGAGAACATAACCAGGTGGATAGATGATGGTAGAGCAGTGGATGTGGTTTACCTTGATTTCAGTAAAACATTTGACACTGTCTCCCACAACATCCTTGTAGCTAAGCTGAGGCAGTGTGGTCTGGATGATTGGGTAGTGAGGTGGATTGTGAACTGGTTGAAGGAAAGAAGTCAGAGAGTTGTGATCAATGGGATGGAGTCTAGTTGGAGGCATGTACCTAGTGGAGTCCTGTATCTAGTGGAGACCCTCAGGGATCAGTACTGGGACCAGTACTATTTAATATATTCATCCACAACTTGGATGAGGGCACTGAGTGCGCTGTCAGCAAGTTTGCTGATGACACCAAACTGGGTGGTGTGGTTGACACACCAGAGGGTTGTGCTGCCATTCAGTGAGACTTAAGATGGAGAGCTGGGCAGGGAGAAATTGAATGAAATTCAGCAAGGGCAGGTGTAGAGTCTTGCACCTGGGAAAGAACAACCCCAGGTATCAGTATAGGTTGGGGACTGACGTGCTGAAGAGCAGTAAAGGGGAAAAGGACCTGGGGGTCCTAGTGGATGGAAGGCTGACCATGAGCCAGCAATGTGCTCTTGTGGTCAAGAAGGCCATTCTGGGGTTGTACTAGAAGGGGTGTGGTCAGTAGGTCGAAAGAATTTCTCCTCCCCCGCTACTCTGCCCTGGTGAGGCCACATCTGGAATATTGTGTCCAGTTCTTGGTGCCTCAGATCGAGGACAGGGAACTGCTTGAAAGAGTCCAGCTCAGAGCCACAAAAATTAAGGGAGTGGAACATCTTTATGAAGACAGACTGAGGGAGCTGGGGCTCTTTAGCTTGGAGAAAAGGAGAGTGAGAGATGACCTCATTAATGTTTATAAATATGTAAAGGGTGAGTGCCAAGATGATGGAGCCAGGCTCTTCTCAGTGATACCCAATGACAAGACAAGGGGCAATGGGTGGAAGTTGATGCATAGGATGTTTCATGTAAATATGAGGAAAAATATTTTCATTGTGAGGGTGATGGAACACTGGAACAGGCTGCCCAGGTGGGTTGTGGAGTCTCCCTCCCTGGAGATAGTCAAAACCAGCCTGGATGTGTTCCTGTGCGATCTGGTATAGGTGATCCTGCTCTGGCAGGGGGTTTAGACTGGATGATCTTTCAAGGTCCCTTCCAACCCCTAACATTCTGTGATTTGGTGATTCTATGAAACCACCATCTACTCTCTTTATAAACAAGGGAGAGGAAATAGATGAACTGGCTTATGGATGTGCATATTGTTAAACTGAATTATGCCCCGTGTAACTACATCACATAAGTAAGTCTTGGGGTGTTTTTGACCATGTAGAACTCAGTTTCTCTCTCTTTACAATATAGTTCTGCCTTTTGCCTCAGGTGTGATGGTCTTTTCAGACAGGTTCAAACATAGGACTGATTGAAAGACAAGTTTACATGACAATTCCATACCTTATGTTTCTAAACCTATTTATTAAACGTGTTGCCCTATCCTGAGCTCAATTTTTTAATCAGACCATTAAGATATCTGCAGAAGGACCATTTCTGCAAAGAAAATGAGAAGTTCAAAACCAGAGCTATTGAATATAGGTTCTGGTCACAGATATTTTACTGCTGGTAATTCTCTTAACTGCATTTTTTAATACATTTTAACTCTATATAATACACCTGTGGTATATTGTTGAATAAACTTAATCAGTAGAACATAACAGTTTATTCCATTTTACCCATAGAAAAAGAATTACAGCTACAGAGCCATGACTGTGACTACTATAAGATGGGGTGCATTAAGAGGAGTGTGTCCAGCAGATCAAGGGAGGTTCTCCTCCCTTGCTACTCTGCCCTGGTGAGACGTCATCTAGAATACTGCATCCAGTTTTGGGCTTCCCAGTTCACGAGGGACAAGGATCTGCTGGAGAGAGTCCAATGGAGGGCTACCAGGATGATTAAGGAACTGGAGCACGTGCCCTATGAGGAGAGGCTGAGAGCCCTGGGGTCGTTTAGTCTGGAGAAGAGAAGACTGAAGAGGGGATTTAATAAATCTGAGGGCTGGGTGTCAAGAAAGAGGGGACAGGCTCTTCTCCATTGCACCCTGTGACAGCACAATGGGCAATGGATATAAACTACAGCACAGGAAGTTCCACCTCAACATGAGGAGGAACTTCTTCACTGTGAGTGTCACAGAGCACTGGAACAGGCTGCCCAGAGAGATTGTGGAGTCTCCTTCTCCGGAGACTTTCAAGACCCATCTGGATATGTTCTGATGTGACCTGTGCTAGATTATGTGGTCCTACTGTGGCAGGGGGGTTGGACTTGATGATCTTCGAATGTCCCTTGCAACCCCTAACATCCTGTGATCCTGTGCTCCTATGAATTGACACACCCGTCAGATAGAAGGAGCTGTTTCAATGACCTGTTTCTTTATTTATTTTAAAAATATTTATTTCTGAAACACTCTTAGAAGAAATTAGAATATTGTTGCAGAGTGATGTTATTCTCTGGAACAAGTAAGTGTAAATTATATTTTCTGTGATTAGGTATCTGCTTATCCCTGTGTACTGTAATTCTGCATTTTGGACTGTAACTACTTTATTTTTCTCAATGAAATTAAGCTGAATGAATAGTTTTGCTTTCCACACTTTCAGTTTGCACTACCTAAGCTTAGGTGGTTCCTCTAAACTGCACAGAGCCTTAGCTGTTAGCTGTACTTGGAATCCATGGCCCTTTTATCCATGAAGCAGGAAAGAAGTGACATTTAGCATCAGCTTGATTTGAACACTCATACATAGAAGCTTTTAGATTTGATTGGAATGACAATAGCATCAATTCCTACCCTTTGCAGATGTTGTTGTACACTGAAAATTTCATCGAGCTCCTCTACATCTGTGTGAAATTATAAAGAAGAGATATTGGATGATCTGACATCCAGTTTGGTAAGGAAGTTTGTGCCACATTTTGTTGAATTAATTTTGCACAGGAGATAATAATAAAACTACAGGCATTTAACCTACTAACTCATTAGCAAATAGACACAAATATTTAAGTTTTAAGCAGGCTTGAAATTGTGGTATTGGCTACTGATACTATTACGTGAATTTAAGCCCACTTTTGGACTTACTCTGGGACGATAAGAATGCCTCTGCAGCTGGCTCATTCTTTTCTCTTTATGAATTCCTTCTGTGTCTATTCTAAAGGCTTGTGAATATAGTCTTTACATAGGAAACAGTAGCAAAGGTAAATATCTTACATAATTAGAAATATTGCTGGGCAAAAATTATTGAGACTTCTAAGTACAATTGTTTTAGAAAAGTGATTTCCCAGAATGAGACTTTTAGATAGTTGATTGCTCAATTTTAATAATTCTCTGAATGGATGACTGGGGGATTCATGCCTAAGAGACAAAAACATACATGATGGATGAAATACTGTTAGGTTCCAGTTGTTAACATACTCCTGGTTTTTAATGTCTGTTGCTGTAATTGTGTGTAATTATAACTGTGCACAACTTTAAAATTGTGCGAAGAATTCATAGCATTATTCAATACTTCCTATTATTTTAAATAGCCTGTTTGTGATGGTTTGAAACTGTCTTTTTAATTTTTCTTTGCAAAGTTCAAGCACAGAAACTGAAAGAGCGTAAATAAGTCACTATTGGGTGTAAGAAAGCAAAATGATTGTTCTAAACACTTCCATTGGATAGATAGAAATTTTTAAGAACCACTACTCAAAACAAAGTAGGTACAGTTAGGGCAACTTGCTGGGCTGTCTGGGTGCTGCTGCTTCTCTTCTGGCTGGAGATAACACACTGACCTTGGTGAGCTAAGTTAACAGCTTCTCTGCTTCTATCTGCCTTCTGCCAGAGGGGTCTGGGGGGAGGCCCCTTGGGAGGTCCCCTCAGGGGAAGCAAAGGGACTTGGTTGTGCTTTTCTGTTGATTGTATATATTTGTAAATGTTATGAATTTTGTATATTTGTACATATTCATTGCATTCCATCATAGATTGTCGATTTGCTTGTAAATACAGCTTTCATTTGCTTTCCAGACTGAGCTAGCCTGGTTATTGTTGGTGTGTGGGGAATTTCAGCTCACACTGACACACTGTTCTTCAACCTAAAACAGCTATTATTTTTTTTAGTGGTAAGCTTTCTGCTGGAAAACTGAAATTATCATGGCTGTCTACTCTACATAGACAGGAAGTAAAAATTAATTTTATTTGTTTTTTTCAGTTAGGACATCTTGAGTGATATCCTAGGAAACTAGAAAAAATGATCATCAAGAATCAGGCTTTATAAAAACAAAATCTGTGGTGTATATATAAGAATAGTCATAGATTTGTGACATTGTGGATCAGTTTGAATTATATCTATATCTATATCTGTACCTATACCTATGTCTATATCTATATGTATATCTATCTCTCAACTGCTTTATACTAACATTGAAACAGAAATATACGTTAAATCTTATTTAGCAATGCAGGGTACTATGCCCTTAGATATTCAGAGTGGGACGCAGCGGTACAGGGACTTGATGAATTTGATCATTGACCTTCCCCAGTTCTGAGATTTACCAGCTTACTCTGACATTCAGGTTTAGCAGAAAACAAACCACGGATCTTCCATCAAAACAAGTGATTAATATAATACAAACATTCTGGGCTTTCTCTGTGATTAACAAGCCATTATTTTCAAACTGTGGAATAGAAGAGATGAACTGGCATGACTGATGTGATATGTGCATAACAAGTGCTAAACTGATTTAACCTTGTTTTGTAAATAAATTATGCATTTTTTAAATCACTTCATTATCAGATTTACCCCCATTCCCCAAGCCATATTTTGTTTCTAGGTTAGCTGCTCTCAATGAGCTCATTCCTTAACAAAGGCAGTATTTAAAAACTGATGGAGAGTTCCTTCTTTCTCATGAGATATATCTGGCTTGTTGGGTTTTTCATATAGGGTTCTCTTATTTCTATCTAGGTTTTTCAGGGGAAAAAAAAGATTATTTGTGTTGTGCACTGCATGAGCAATGCTTTTCCAGATGGTAAATTTTGTGTCCTGTCATGGTAGACTTTGCATATTTGAGCCATGTGTGCATGGTTCATGTGTCAAACCCTGAAACTTCCTTGAGGCACGTGTACTGTGCAGGTGAATAATCTCTTTTTTGCCAGTAAGTGAAAATGGCACTTATTAAAGCATCGTCTTTACCTTCAAAGACATTCTGAGACTCTGCAACCTTTAATAATTGAGGAAAAGATTTAAAGAACACATTGGCAAAAGCATATAATGAGCTAGAAGGACCATCAATATCTTAATCTTGATTATAATATTGTCTTATTATTCCTTTGTCTTATTTGCATTCTATTTGTCAGCAGAAAAATGGTAAAGACAGCTTAAATGTATCTTGGAAATATTAATTATGTAAGTGCTTTTAGAACATGTCACAAATTGGTGTATAATTTCTGAGTTGGCTTGCTTACTATTTCAGAAGTTATAGCATAGAAAGGCTGTGAAACTCTGCAAGTGTCTAAGAATTTTTTCTTACTATACTTGAGAACTTGGGGTGAGAGTGACATTCTAATGAAATATTTTTAGGAAAGCTCAGTCTTCACAGCTATAAATACTTGTAATGATTTAGCACAGGGGTTAACCTGCCTGCTCCCCCAAAACAGAAGTGAGGGAAAAATAACACACAAAAACTTGGGGTTGAGATATAGAGATAAGAGTTTACTGCATAAATGAGATAACATAAATGCACAATTACCCTATCTAATAATCTAATTAATCTAATAATACAATTCATGGCTACCTTAGTTTAGCCTATTTGCAGAAGTAGCACAGTGAAATACAGAAAAAAACCCAACCCAACCCAAACCACCACCAACAAAACAGCATAAAAGAAAACCAGCGGCTACTTCACCCCCATTCATCTCACCAGCATCCCTGTGGAAAAGAGTCAACACCCAAAATTAGGAATCCAGAAGCAGCAACTGGAACAGGAAGTCTCCCATGTTGCAATCTGAACTTCAAGCCCTGTAACACTTTGCTCCGGCTAGTAGTTTCATTTTTGAATCTGGCATGACTGCAGCATAGTGTGAATAACAGCAGCAGATTCAACTCACCCATGCCAATGGTTTAAGACAGAATGCATTGTAACAATCAGGTAAATTAGTGATTGGTCTGGCAAAATGCTTGCTGTTATGTGATCTTATACATTTAAACGTTTATTATGAAATCTTCCCAGTTTCACTGTGTGTTGCTTTTCTGCATCCCCCTATTTCCAAATGCTCGAACAAAATATCTGATATCTCAGTGATGGTGCTGTTTCCACTGTTCCTCTCCTTTTACCTGTTAAATTCCTTTGATTTTGTGCCACTGTTTTGCTACTGGTTCAGTTGAAAAATAATGAGAAAGTTGCCAACAGATGTAAGATGACTTGAAAATCCACAGAAAATACTCAGGGATGATGGTCTAAAATCCCTAGCAATAGCAATATTTGTTGTTTACCCTTTCACCACACAGTAGGTCAAACACCCAAAGTGCTACTTCTACAATTCTCACTGTGGTGGCTTTTTTTTTCTCATTTACCTTCCTTTTCCATCATGGTTTTTTTCTGCTTCTTCCTACCCCCCTTTCTTGTCTCCACCTTGTGAGGTTCTTATTGCTACTGTGTTCATGTTTTTATTTATTCCAACAGCTTAATTAGAAAATACTGGTTTCAGCTTGAAGCTGCAAGGCTCTTTCTTGTACAGAAGAAACACAAACAAGACTGACCTTTTTAGAACCTACTTTTACATTTTCAAGAGCTATGAAAAGAGAGTTGTGCACAACAAGGTGACACTTCCCTGCTTAATAAGCATTCTTTTAATTTCTTTTCTCTCAACAAAACCAATGCTTCATTGGCTACAACTTTAAAAACATGCAGGTGGTTAGAATATGGAACTACAGCTGGAGAAGTTAAGTGACTTGACTTTTTTTTTTTTTTGAAAGAACTCTTTCTGGCATTCTAAATCTTCAAAGATAAGTGATTCAGTATTGGTTATTACCTATTTGCTTTTAATAATAATAACAATAATAATAAGAATAAAAGGAAGGCTGGGAGAACAAGATTTTAGAATTCCCATAAGAAAACTGGCTTTACTGTCATCTTTATGAGTCAACACCAAGATCTAAACTGTCTTTATTTGCCTGTCCTGACTCAGTCAGAAAACATACCTGTTTGGTTTTCAGCTTTGCAGGGAATTGGCTCAAACACAATATAGTAGTGATGCCCTCATTCTTTCCTGCTCACTTAGTTAACTCTGCAGAAAACATGACACACTCACTGGAACCAAGATACCCAAATTTCATCTGACACAAAAGATATGAAGGTTCAGCTAAAAGGCCAGAGAGTCACTTCTGTATTTGTCAATAAATACTTAGCTAATTCAGTAAAGCAAACTTAAATGGCGAGGACTGAAAAAAATCCTCCCTTGTTATGTTTCATTTAGTTCAGTGTTTGATATTCTCATCTTCAGATTCAAGCTTGAACCTATTTGTGGTCTCCTGGAATATCTATTCTAATGTTTGAAAAAGAGCTTTCTTTGCTCTTAATAGTATTCTGTGAGAGTCCATGTTTATAGGTAAGGTATAGATTTTCAGTTCTCAAGTAGGAGACAAAAACAAACTGATGTCTCAGAATTGGCATGATTGCACTACAAGCAGGGTTGTCAAATAGAAAGGCAACAGCACTACCAACTCATGTAAACAAATCAATTACTATTTTTTTTAATTAAATGGAAAGAAGGAAAGTTAATTTTATTTATTACTAGCCCAAATAACATATATATAAAAGAAGATTTTTCATGTTTTGTGTACAATAAAATATTAGTACTTTCTGCATTGATGGTCAAAGAATTCTTAGGAGAGCCTTGCCTAGAACTTTTTTGTGGCTGTCTGAGAATCAGTTCTGGAACAGCTTGTGTACCATTCCAGTCAATGAGGAGATCCTATCAGCTCAGAAATTCCTGCTGATGCAGTTCATCCTTTATATACACGGGGGAAAAGTACCCATGATTGAGTTGGAGATTAATTCAGTAAACTAGACATATGATGCATTCAAAGACAAATGACAAATGACAAACTAGACAAATGATGCATTCAAAGATGTTCAAGGAGCTGGATACAGACACTGAGAGACTTCTGTCATCTTTCAGAATTTGTGATGACCAGGCAAATTCTCCAATAGCTTGAAAAACGCAAATATATTTAGTTCTTGCAGAGAAGAATTCTGTCTGCATCATGGTAAATGCTAAAGTTCCATGAGAGTGATTATCTATCTCTCTTTAGCACTTGGGAGGAGGTCTGTTGGGGTACTGTGTCCAGATTAAGATTTGCAGTGCAAGGGTGGTATCAACAGTTCCATGAAGGGCCTCCAGGGGAACTGGAGCACTCAAAAGGCTGAGAGACTAATTTGAATTTCATGGAGCTATGAAATTTTTAGGTAGATATAGAAATATATGAAAATAATTGAATACAATCAACTTTCCTAACACTTCAGAATAATTGTTAGGAGAGATACAACACATGTGTATGCTTTGAAGTATGCAGGTACTATCAAAATAATTTTACAGAAAATGGATTCACTCAGCACTAACTTGAAAGTCAGAATCCTGTGGCACATCAGGACAATGACATAACAGGCTTAGGACTTTCTCAAAGTGCTTCTAGTGCAGAAATGTGTGTGGTTGAAGCCTCCCTGTTAAACAGATTCAGTGATATCTGCTGCTACATCTGCTGTCGCCACGGATCACTGGATCTGTGTGTAGTGGAATCTGAAAAAAAGGGCATGTTTACAAAATGAGTGGTATGGGTACTATATTTTCTAATTTTTAATCTCAGAGCAGTGAAATGTCAGCAATACAGTTGCTGCTGGCATCATAGAGAAATGGTTTGTGATTTTGATCTAAACGTACCCCTGTTCATTTAAAATAAGAAAACCAAGAGTGTTTAATATGCAATGTTTCCTTGCAACATGAAGATTTGTTTTAAGAGACTCCTCAGTGGAGTTTATTGGATTAAGGGTATGGACATAGTTCATGACTCGGTTGTTTTGCCATGCTTCTTCAATATTCTCTGCATGCATCCCCCAAAATTTTGATGCCTCCCGCTTAATTTCTGTGTTGCTTATAGTCTTCCACTCTCTTTTTTATACAAAGAACATTCTATATCTGTCTGTCTGTCTGTCTATCTATCTATCTATCTATCTATCTATCTATCTATCTATGTTTTTAGGTTGTTACTAGGGGTGACGAGTAGAATACTTTTCATATTTGCTCAGAATATTGCACATAGCATAGTGAAGAAATCATATACCTTTCAAATTTTTATTCCTTTAACCCTCCCTCCCCTCATTTTCACATGCAGATATAGAAATTTCCTGGATAAATTAATCTTTTAATTTCTGTCTAATGGCTTGATCTATTTTCAGATGCACTGATAATCACAAGCATAAATTATTGTTGTTTTAAAAGGAAACTCCAATAACAGATAGTTTTAATCTTCCCTTCTGCTTCCTCATTATCCTTTGTTTTGTACTGTGGAAATAAATACAGTTATTTATTTCTTATGAGACAGGGAAAAAGACTGAACTAATAACAGTTCATCCCAAAGGTATCCTCATTCTTATCTGGTAAACATTCTGCTGGCCCAAGGAAAATACAGTAAGAATGTAAACACCTTATGAACAGTGCAAATATTGGAAGTTAATTATAAACAAAAGTACAGATTTTATGTTACATTTTGACTATTTATTACCATAGAATCATAGAGTTTTTCAGGTTGAAAAAGACCTCTAAGGTCATCAAGTTCAGCAGTTAACCTATCACTGCCATGTCATCACTAAACTAATTCCCTCAGCACATCTACACATCTTTTAAATACTTCCAGGGGTGGTGACTCATGCATTTCCCTGTGCAGCCTGTTCCAGTGCCTCCCAATCCTTTCAGTGAAGAAATGTTTCCTAATATCCAACCTATAACTCTCATGGTGCAACCTAAGGCCATTCCCCCTTTCCTATTGCCTGTTACTTTGGAGAAGCAACTGGCACTCATCTTCCTGCAACTTCCTTTCAGGTAGCTGTAGAGAGTAATAAGGTCTCCCCTGATCATCCTTTTCTCCAGACTCAATAACTCTACTTCCCTCAGCCACTCCTTATAAGACTCTAGACACTTCATCAGATTCATTACTCTGCTTTAGATGGGCTTCAGCACCTTAATGACCATTTTATAATTAGGGACCAAAAGCTGCTGTACCAGTGCTGAGTACAGGCAGACAGTAACTTCCCTAGTCCTGCTGGCCACCCTATTGCTGATGCAAGTCAGGACAGTGTTGTCCTTCTTGGCCACCTGGTCACACTACTGGATCATATTCAGCCAGCTGTTGACTGAAACATTCAGGTCCTTTTACTCTGGTCTGCTCCTGAATGAACATCTTACAACTAGACTACTAAGACAAGATCTCTCTTGCTTGCTTTCTCTTTTGTGATGCAGCCCAACCTCAACAGGAGGAAGGTAGTCTTTTTTCTGCCACTAGAGTTTTGTGATAATGTCATATTCCTACAATATGTGTTTAAGATTTCTTCCTCCCACTGAGGTAGACCTAGAGTTAGCCCTCTGTCTTAGCATTAGGCTGTTACGTTCTACCTGGTTTCTAAGAAGCTATTCTGGAGGCTGAAGCAAGGTCATAGAAGGATTTATGATGGATGGTCTTTGTTCTGCAATAGAATTTGTTAAAGAGATGTGAAAAGGAGGGTCACTTACTTTCCAGAGCTCTACTGGAGAGCAGGAGCCGATGAAGAGGAGACAGGATGAGTTGGAGTTTGTGGTACAGGCAGAAACTAGGAGGGCATTGACTTCAGAAGGTGAGGAAACAAAAGTATTTTTCCTGTTACTTGAGAGGGCTGTGTAGAGTTTATGCAACCCAGGAAGACAGCAGAAGTTACTGGAGCAAGGCTGAAGGAAGATACTTTTTAGGCAGAAACAGAGGAAAAGAGAACTTGTCTTATATATATATATGTATATAAAATCTATTTAAAAGTTCACTATTTCATTTCTACTTCCGTCCCTCAATAGTACCCTTAATTTAAAGCGCCTTTAGTTTTCAGTATTTTCACTTGTCTTGGGTTTATAGGTGTTGTGGTCAAGGGGAGGAATATTATTTATTTACCCTAACAACAATAAATAGTAAATGATATGGCAAAAGGGTATCAATAAAAATAGTAACCCTTTATTAATGAAATATGCCAAAGCTCATTAAAAAGATCATTGTATGGTTGGAAGATATATTTACAATGGGAATTATGCAGTCTTAGGGCAAAATAAAACTATTCTGTGTAAATTAGGAGGCAACAACTTGGAAAGAGAAGGTCTCTGAGAGCAGATAGCACTCAAGCAGAGAGCACTCAATTACAGTGGGGGGAGGGTTGATAAGAACCGTTAAACCCAAAGGGCAGTGCATTAGTTACTCACAGCTAGTTTTACACACACAGAGATGCTGCTGCTGCTGCTGTGTTAGCTTTGGGGCGCTCTTGTAAGGCGCAGCACGGCAGATTGCTGGCAAGAGGGGTTTACTGTGTGGTCCCAGGCTGATCTGGCTTCAGCAGACGGCGGGCAGTTAACGACGCTCTCTGTGACGGGCACTTGCTTGGTTTCTGGGTAAACTGAGACACAGCATGATTCTGGTGGCAAGGGGAAGCAGGCTAGGCTTGTGGCTTCTAGGCTTGTGGCTTCTCTGGCTTGCATGTATATGGCTTGTGGCTTTATCCCAGGCTCTAGACCAGGCACTCGAGGCAGGGCAGGACAACTAAAGGCAGCTTCTACAAGACGAGTCCAAGTAGGCTTGAAGCAAGGCAAGGCTTCAGCAGGCTTGATCAAGACAAGGAAAGGCAAGGGTGACTACCAAGTCATTTTTATATATACGTCTTGCCAGAGATCGGTTGGTCCAATGGGGCACTGAAGCTAACGCATAGCTGCCCAATGGAAAGGCCTTCTGCCAGGCTATAGCCATAAAAGGCAGAAGCAAGGACCTTGTAGCTGGGGGAGCAGTGGTCAGCTCACGTGCTCTCACCCCAGATAAACATCTTGTTTACCAGGCAGGCAGGAGTCTTGTCCCCTTTGTTCCTTTTCCCATGTTGCCCTGTTTTTCTGCAGGAAGGAGGGGACAGAAAGGGACCCTGTCTAGACATCTTAAGGCCTGTCTGGGTTTGTACTGGGCCATGTCATGGCCTACCATGACAATAGGGACTGAGAAAGATGCTCTTTTGTTCCTTCCAAAAAGGGGTAAAAGAAAATGCTCCACACAGGATTGGAAAGAATGGAAATTCAAATGGAACTATATACCACAGTACAAAACCATACAAAATGAACAAATCCAACGTTCACTTCTTTAAGCCTAAAGCTTTCCTCAACCTTTCCCTAAACCATGCCAAATCCCAGGCTTTAAAGTACCCCTCCCAATACCTCCTTACCCCCCTATACCAGGCCTGAATGAAGAAGCACCAGACCCCACTCCCCCATATCAAGATAGCAGTCCATGTCTCAGGGAGGAAGCAGGGAGAGACGAGGAAGGGCCAAAACTGTCTATGCAGTCAGCTTGTATGGAAGATAAAGATACAATATTATGGGATGGAATAACATAATTTTCTGTGTCCACCTACCGGGCTGGACTGTTCAGCTCCTTGTACCCTCTAGTACTCTGGAGGAACCATCTCTATGGTTAGGACATAGTCTTCAACGCATAACATCACTTTAAGAAAAAAGTGCAGGCACATCAAGCTCACATCTTTCTCTGATGCAGTATCCCATGATAAAGCACCTTGCATTCTGCACCATCTTGGTAAGCAGTTTTGTGGCCTGGATATCTACTTGAATATCTCAGATTATTGTAGATGTTGTAGTAGAGTATGAGCCTTTCCTAAGATAACTCAGATACTTAAAACAAAATACAGCATAACATGTAATAGCCTTAAAACTCACAGAACAAGATCAAAATTTAGTTAAGATGTTCAGTCTTGTATAGATGTTTCCAACATGTTCTCCAGGATAAAAATGGACATTTCCAGGAGATCAATAATGCTTGTGGAACTATGCAAACCCACTAAGTTTTGTGTAAACTCTAAGTTTGGATGCTGCTATGTAGCAAAGGAAATGGAAATTCTTAAAGAACTTTCCTATCCTTGTCCATCAATGTGTATTAAAGATCTGAAGTAAACAGATGTGTCAGGGAGTCAGATTCATCATCATTGACTACTATAAAAGCATTACAAGCTTAAGGAGTTCACTATTACCGATACAAAATTTTCAAGTTTTAATATCTGTATGTATACATGAAACATATATCAACTTTTTAATTTGCATATTGTGCTACCTGGTTTATAATTACAATATAGCATAATTTTTTTCTATTAGCCGTAGAATTTGTTAAGTACTTACTGAGAGTTTCTAGAGCCACTCAATTTTGGAGAAAGCAGAGAAATTCAGAATATGATGATCACATATTTTCATTGTTCTTTTAATAAGGTTTTGATTGCACTGAGGTTATTTGATTAATGTGCTCTAGATCTTGATATAAATTTTGTTCCTAGGCAATATGTTTAGTTGCCCTTTGCCATTCTCTTTTTCCAATTTTGAAGTTTTCTTTGCCTTAGTTCAAAGAAAATTCTGGCATTTGCATATGATTGCAATGCACTGTGAAATCATATTAATCTGCTGTTTAGGGTAAGCAAATACCCTCATGCATATCCTATTATCCATTGACACTGCAAAATAGTAAAATTACAAGAGTAAAACCTAAAGCAACAAGGAAAAGGCATAGCAAACAGGGAACTTGTAATGCTGCTTTAAAAATGCTCCTACTGAAGTGAAGCTGAGCACTCAGCTTGTTCTTTTTGTCTGTTTCTTTTTTTGTTTCTTTTTTTTTCCTTTTTTTTTTTTCTTTTTCTTCATGGCTGGGAGATAATGTCATTCATTTATTTAAAAGTTGTTGCTAATCTGATTTAATGGCTTTGTGATAAACACATTTATGTGACCATGCCTGACATTGACATTAAAATATTTTCTGTTCAGATTTTCACAAACTGAATTTTGTGTCATGTTAGCCTTTGTAACATTATTTAAAATGTGTAGAATAGGCCAGAACCTTTTACAGTCTTTGATGGATGTTTGCAACTGGTAAATGAGATATGACCTAGAGGATACAGAGTGGAATTCAATAGAGTTAACAGAGCTGAGGATGCCTGTTTGAAAGAAAATTAAAGCAATTCCATGTCATAATTAGGTTTTAAAAAACAAAAGATGAATCTTGACTTTATGTAAGTCAGCATAGACTGATGAACAACAGGAGCTCTGGATATTAACTGGTATCTTTTCTTTGCCTTTCGGGTGATTTTAAAAACAACAAAAATGATTGTCTACAAAAAAGATTGTATACATGTTATTTTGTGATTAGATTACTATTGTAACATAGATACATGAGTACAATTTCTTCAGCTCTTGTTCCAGGTACTCTGACTATAAGTGGATTCATTTATGCAATTAATTACAAATCAAATTTTTCTAGTTTTGTGTCATAAGTAGTCCAAACAAGCTGCAGTGTCAAAGGTTCTTAAATCCATATTCCTGTGTGGACTATCCTAGGTGTTCCTGCTTTGGCAGGGGGGTTGGACCTGATGATCTCTTGAAGTCCCTTTCAACCTCTGATATAATGTGATACTGTGATATACTACAGAAATTATTCAGATTTATGACTGAGTGAAGGAGTCCTCTTTCTTTTCCTGGATATTCAAGGCTCATCTGGAGCCTTTTTATCTACCTCTACTCTAGAGACACTGGCTGAAGTTTACAGTGACATGACGAAAGCTCTGATTTATAAGAAATGGGATTTTAATATGTAGCTAGAAAATATATTCTGATGTTCAGCTGTGACTTTTAGCAAGGGCTCTAAAACAAGCAAAGAAAGATATTTTGTTTTAATTCTAATACTGTTATTTTAGGTGCTCTTTTTCTTGTTTCAATGTTCATTTCCCACTTACAAAGTTCTGCATTACCTTAGATGCTTGCAATAACTACCATTATTTTTGAGTCCAGAGAGGTTTTCTGAAAAAAAAAAAAACAACAAACAATTGTAAGGCAAAATGGTGGCTTTAAAATCCATTTTGTGCAGGCACCATAAGGTGCAGAAAGGAATAGAAAATGAATTGGTTTCTCATTACCAGGTGAGCATTGATTGCATTATGACCTGAAGGCACTTCCTACATGAGATTTTTGAGCTGTTGAATATTCTAACAACATACTGATTCAGATACCATTGCAATTCTTAGCTGTACACTCACTGTGTGTGGGAACATTGCATGATGAGCTAGCTGATTTAAACCTAGAACCTGGCTGCCAGACATAAAATGGCACAGTATTTTTCTACTGTAATCTCTAAAACATTTTTTTTTCTAATAGTGTCAAATATTAACTTTGACTGTAAATCTTACTATTATTTTAAATGATTGTGTAATCTAAATGAAAAATAAAACCAAAACCCAAACCCAAAAAACCGAAGCAGTGTTCGTTATGCCTTGGATTTTCCTTTTTAAAAATCGAGTCCCTGACTTACGAAAGGTTAGATATGGCTGAAAATCAATTTCCACATAGCCATGGCTTGTGTGTAACACTCTCCCTCCCTCTAATGGCAACTCTCTATGTACATTCGTGATTCACCTCCTAACTTACTGATGGTGACAACGATCTTTAGACCAAAAAGTCTTGATTACAGACTGTCTCCAGTTCAGTTGTGGAAGCTACGCTGCCACAGAAGTTTGTCCCACACAAACTCCTTCTCCATTATCATAGAACTCTGTCTCAGGCAGACTGCTTCTCTGCTCCCCTTTCTTCATATATAAGCATCTGTGACAGGCTGCTCCTGGAACAGTTCAGGCACTGCTTGGGTCCCTATAGCTCCTGTGCCAATTCAAGGCTCTTGCTTCACAGCTGAGTTTGTGCAAACTAAAGTGAAGCAATACACCCCCTAGAATATTAGAGGTGCTCACTGCTTTGCAACCACCACAACCCCCAGGACCATCATGCTTTTGGAATACCTCTATCAACCACCCTAGGTGGGGAATGAAGAGGAATTCAGGAATAAAAGGCAGCACCGCAAACTGGTGTGGGAACCCACCACCAAGAAGACATTGAGCACACTGGGTGTCACTGGAACTCAGAGTGGTCATCTTCCCTTACCTCTGACTTTACCTCACTCTTCTCTCCACTCTCCTCTCTCTTTTTTTCTACCTCTCTGGCATGTACTAGGTAATTGCCTTGTCTGCCTTAAGAACAACTGTATGATCAAACTGATCCTCACTAATTTGTAATCAGTAAGTTGCCAATCAGTCTAGGTATTTCGGTATCAATTTGCCTCACTCATTCCTTAGGTATCACTAAAGACCCTTCCTCTGAGGTCAGATTGTGACATCAGTAAAGAACCTTTTTATGACAGCTCACCATATCTTTGCATATCTTACTAAAGGTGGAGGTTTGCTGTATTTCTAGTTTTTCTTTTTTGTAATTACTCCTTGTGCTAGCATGGAACAGCCTCTGTTGCTGCATAAACTGAAAGTGCAGCACCTAAAGTTTCTTTTTTTGATGTCATTGACCACCAAGGGATATTTTTTCTTTTGAAAAATAATCATGCTGTTAGTCTTTGATCCTACAAACTCTCTCAAATGAGCTACTCCAGGGTTTTAAGGCCTTTAAGGGTAAGCAGGTTGTTGCAGGATTAGCATATAGTTATGGGGTTCTGTGTCTGAGGCTTATCTTTATTATTCCATATTGTGCAGCAAGATAAAATGCCTGGATAAGATCCAGTCCAGTTAGGAGTGAGACATGGGATGCCAAGATAGAAGAGCAATATGAGGATCTGTCAGAAATAAATCAGCTTCACTGAAAGTATCTGTCAGAAGCAGTGTGGGTGGGTCTAGTAGAAAAAATAACAATATATTCATACAATTTCTTTGACTAAATCCATGAAGAATCTGTGGAGACAAGAATATTGCATCATAAGAAGCCCTTGGTGACTGCAGATCTGGGAAGCATCCATTTTGTGATGCATTCTTTAGTTTTCCTACAGTTATGTAGCCTATTGTACTGTCTTAATTTCTTTTCTCCCTCTCTTGCTGAGCTCAATATTTTAGGGATTAAAAAAAAAAATCTTAAAAGACATTGAATACATTTATTCCTATCTCTTAAATGATTGAGTCACTGTGATTTGAGGAAAGTCCAGCAGAACCATCAGAAATATAAATAAATTTGATTTTATTAAAACAAAAATTATATTTAATTAGACATTATTTTCTTTCTTAGACTCCTTCTTTATTAAAAAAAAAATATACATAAAGCAAATTGTCTGTCTACTCAAAGCACCTAAATTCCTGAGCCAAATTCAGTGTTCATTTTCTGTGCCAGGATTTTGCATAGGAATTCTGAACATGATCAGAGTCATGTTCTTTTTATTCATATCAATATTGAAGGACTTGATGCAAAATGAATTTTAATATAGCTCTTCAAAGCAAGTAAGCTGCTGCTAGTTGATGTGTAACTTGCTGTATCATTTGGGGTTTTATGTAGTCAGACTAGTGAGCAATGGCACAATACTTGTATTCACATTGAACTGTACCACATTCATACCAGATATGTAGTGAATAAATCTGTTGCAGTTTTTCCACCAGCAAATAATGATTACTTCAAACTCATTATAATTTCAGCCTTTTAGTCACATTTTTTTGTAGTCTCAGTGACATACTATTACCCTTTTCACAGTTTGGTGTAAACCATCTTTCATTCAAACACCATTCATTACCAGCGGGATAGACTTGCATTCGATATGTGTCAGTAAAGGGGCAGGAGGTCAAATCTCAGTGAATCAGCTGTCCTCTGTGAAAAAATATCTAATCTCAGAAGATAATTTACCTCTAAACAACTAGAACATTTTTGCTTATGTAAAGCTAAATTCTATTTGGCTTACATACTGAAAGCCTTGCTTACAAAACATGTTCGCACTGTTTCACGTTTCCTGGGTTGCCCTCAAATACCAGTTTGTGCATACTGATCACTGAGCAACATTGTCTGAATGCACAGTATTATAATCTCAACAGCAGCTCTGAACTCCTCAGTTGGAACTGCATTTTACTTCTCTTATTCCACCAGTGGTTTGGGAATGTATAGTCTCTTGTTTTTATAAATCATCTCTTTGTGGACAAAATTAAGTAAATTGCTATTTGATTATAATCCTTGAAGCCACTTGTTAGTAAAAAAATCCAGTGAATTTACTCTCATTGTAATCATGTCAATGTAATTTAGAGAGTGATTCATGATGCGGTTTTAAGTGTCTACTGAAGTAATACTCCTGAAATATGTCACTTCTTCACACTCAGTGGAAGATGTCCTCCCTATTCTTCTGAGTCTTTGACTAGCATTGGCTTCTGCTAGCCTCCTAATGACCTTCACTCTGCCTCATCTTAGACCAAGAGGCAGCTAAAGACATGTGACTTTGATAAGAAACTTTTTCTAGATTACTCTCTTATATGCCTGTCTCTCATCCAGCCATGAAGACAGCCATAAGTGACTTGCCCAAAGAATCTGGGAGCCAAAGCCTTTCTTCATATGAACCATGAAAGCAGCTGCTTTTTAATACTTAAATCACTTTTCAAAACTATCTTTAAAAGATCTATATGCATTTTTAGGTTTGACTCTTTAACATTTAACTTGTAATGTGCAATGACTCATTAAAAGCAAAGTAACTTTGAAGAGAGTTGATGAATTTCCTTGACACAAACCACATCCTCATTCTCTGGTTTACCACTATTCCTGTGAAACTAAAGCAAGACAAAAATCCAAGCTGTCTGTAAAAATACTGCACCTCTTATTAAACATTTACAACTTTAATGGCAGGTTTCAACCTCATGTAAATTAGTTTGATATGAAAATAAATTGAATGAGTCACGGAGACTTGGAAATCAGGGTTCACAGTGGAACCTGCCCAGCTTTTCTACAATGTTTTTAATTTAAATTAATTGTCAGTTTTTGAGATTAGAACTTATTGAAGGTGTGGTTATTGTTGTTATTGTAGCTGTCTTGGAGCTGGGAATTGTTGAGTGTAATTAAGGATCTGCAGGTCCTTACAATTTTATGCTCATTGAAAGGGATTTAGCAGGGATTCTTGTGGTGTGACAGAATTTTGTCATTAGGATAAGAAGCTTTTATTCTTTTGCTGTAATCGCCTCCACATGAAAACAGCTAGAGGTGGATCCTGATTGGCTGTAGAAAAGTACATGGCCTTCTTGATGAGTGCTGATTGCATTTGCTTCTGTACTCTTCTCTAATAAAATTACATTTTCCCACTCAATAAAGAATGAACACATTTATTTAAAATAAAAACCCTGCTGTGAATATTTCTCTTACAGATTTCAGACCAATATGTCACATACATATCTTTTAATATGTAAATGTATATATACACATACACTTGTAACAAACCAAATGCGTGGTTAGAAGAAATGTTGGCTGAGCAGCTAAGTAATAATGTAATGGAAGCATATTTCTTTGTAAACATGGATGAAAGCTCATGTTATGTTTGTTATATAGAATGATTTTTTGGAAAAACATCCTTTAAAACAAACCCAGGGATTTTTAAATAAATGATTGATACAGGAACTCATGAATCTGTAGCCTTGACAGCTAGTAAATCATGTAGATTAGTCACTAAGTATCAAAACTTAAGAGCAGCCATGGTGTTTGAAAGTTGGGAGCTTGCCTACTGTTTTTAGGTGACTTCCAGCAGAAGATTGGAGTAAGGGAGGTATGCAAACATAGTGGAACCAAATATGCAAGCAGTTAGGTTGTGCCTGCATATTCTTTTCCCTTGTCCCCCAAGCAGATAGCTGCCTTAGGCACCTTTCTATTTTGATTAAGCTTTGAGTAATTTCTGACTTTAGGGTACTACATGCTGAGCATGCTGATTGTCGTTGGCTTACTTCAGAGTGTACCAATTCCTTTAGATCTTTTTCTGTGGTGCCTACCTCTCTTGTAGAGAGAGCCTAAGCAAATTCCACTGGAAGACTGAATTGCCTATAAGTTACAGTTATATAACTCATGGTGCTTTGATACATAATTTTGGGAACTGTCCTACTTTTTATACTGACCTTGTTAAGAGAGGTTCCTAAAGTTTGGTACTGTAACCCTGGATGTGTTGTCAGAACTATTTCTGTGATAAACAGTACATCATTACTTATATGCCAGCAGAAAATAATAATTGAAGTGGTTGATGGCTGGTTTTCCTATCGATCTCTATTGGTGAGACAGGAAAGAATTCCTGAACTGGGAAACAATACCAGTGACCATAGAGAAAAAAAAAAAAAAAAAAGAGAGAGAAAGATATTTTCAGGACTACACAAACCTGTGGCTGACATGTCCAGTGCGAGCAATATATCTACCATGAGTGGGAGATCAGGCAAGAAGAGTCATAAAGGTCCATTTCAATCCAACATTTCTCCTATTCTGTTTTCTAAAGGGCTCCTGGAGGGATTCTCTACTTTTTTTTTTTTTTTTTAAGCACAAGTAAGAATACCAAAAGCCATTAATTTCTAGGAAGGTCAATATGAAAGACTTAATGAATATGCTAAATATGACATGAGAGAAAGAAGAATTCAAGTTCTGTGAGAGAAATAAAAGGAGAATCTCAAAGACAAATTCACATTTAAGAAAGAACAGGATGGAATGCCTTTGAAGAAGGCTAATTGGAATTTAAACAGTTTGGATTCAGTCTTAAACAGGTGCTTGAAATTCAGGTGAATCAGTAAAGGAGTTGTTAAAAGCTTCACAGGTTGGATCATTTCACAATAATAAATACGTTCACCTGGGGAAAACGTTAAGATACGAGGAATGTTTATGTATTTGCACAGTAACAGAGAGAAGACTTTTGTAGGCTCAGGCAGTCTCTCTAAATTCTAGGCAAGATGGCAGCCCTTGTATTTCAAGAGAATGAGGGTTACCTGCTTGCCTTCTTGCAAATAAAAGCTGTGTGAAATTCACAAACCTATGGGAAAAAAAGCTACTTGTGCAGGAGAAACATAAATACTAACTAGATTAAATCACTAAGTAGCACTGTTCTTAGGAAGTACCAGTTGCTGAACTGAGCTGCTCCATTCTCAGTATCTCCAGAAAACTGAAGTAAAAGAGTGGCAAAGAAGACTGAATTTGTCCCTTTGGGAGTACTCTTGAATATGGCTTAAGCCTCATAAGCCTCAAGAGCTAGTTCTTGACCACAAACCATGGAAAGTCTGAATTTGAACAGAACTGTGCTTGGCTAAAAATATAAATTTAACTTACTGAGTGGCTGGAAGCTTAAACGTGCCACTTATTGTCTGTAATCAAACTGCACTATCTCACCCTTAATGAGGTTGTAGCAGGAGAATGAAATGGGCTTGTGTAAATGTATCAGGGGAAAATCAGTACTACCATAAAGTAGGTTCATTAATAAATGAGAAGGAGAATTAAATTACTAATGACTTTATGGCTGAGATAAAGAAATTCTGTGCCAAAGAGAAATAAAGTTAGGTCAGTTAGGAATGTGTGAAAAAGAAAAAAAAGAACAACTAACAAAACCCCACAAAAATGTGAACTCACTGTGAAAGAACAGCTAAGGAAACAGAGTGTTGAACATAACTGTTACCACCCAATAAAATGGGACACTGTGTCTGCAGTACTAAAGTACTACTTATCCTCTGCACTGGTTAATACTGGGATTGTTATTCCAAAACTAACTTGAGATGTTAATTCTATCAAAATACACTGCTCAAGCCTGCCTTGACCTCTGCATGCCTCACTCACTCATGCTGTTTCTTTCACCGTGTCCTCCTTCCTGTTTTGAGGGAATAGTTTGCACCATCATATGGCTAACTGCATTTTTGTAGTTTACCACTGGGACAAATAACTTCAATGGAGTAATGAGATTTATTAGCCTGAGTGAAGGTAACTCAACTGTATTGCTTCCATTAAACAAACTAATTTGTCAGCTCAGATATGTTTTCATGCCACAGCATTCATTGTACTGTTTAGATTTACTCTAATTAGATGTTAAGCTGAAGATTTTTCACTGGCACTGGAGTTGGCACTGACTGCCATCTTAGCTCTTATCAGGTTTTCTTCTAAATGTTTTTGTCATATAATTCTCTCCTCTTCTACTCAGATCATTAAATCCTACCTGAGCAATCTTCCAAGTCTCACTCTCCTGCATTTCATATACCACTTCTACCACTTCTAACGTGGTACATTAGGAAGGCTCATTTGGAAACGAAATGGCCATCTTTTCATCCTATTTCTCATACTCATAAAAAATATGAAGTGCATTGAGTTAATGTAATCTTGAAACAGATCGAGATGTATGAAATATCTCTATTCAGAATATCAAAGTAATTAATAACTGTAAGGGTCAATAATTTAGCAGAACTATTTGGGTGATAGGCAATTTTATAATCCTCAGTTTTTGATGCTGAAAGATCAAACTATTATCTGTTCAAATGCTCATACTTTCAGGCTGTTTTTCTGGCAACTGTATTAATTCTGTTGTTCTGTAAAAACAAAATAATTTGAGTACTGAAAACCAGAAATGTTAAGGTCAACACAGACAATCATACTAGAAAGGTATACCAGAAATGTAAAACATTAACTTTATTGCAGTATTTATCAGTGTGTTGAACTGAAGCTTTTTAACTTACAAGAATCTTTCACAAAATTCTAATTCTACCACAGAGATGTTTCAATTGAAGCAGGAAGTCATAAATCAGAAACAGAGAATGATCTTTTCTATAAGAAGATTTAAAAGACAAAAATCAAAGAAATAAACAAAAAAAAAAGACATGGGAATCTTCGTTTGTCTGCCTTCTAGAACCTTTATTTTGTTCCTAAGATGCTTTCTGAGCCATATCAATAACCATTCCTCACCTGGTACTCCTGTTCCATTTCACCTTCCCCAGGAGCACTATTACTTCACACCAAGAAATGGTTGCTGGTTATGGAAGGGAAATCAGTAGATGAGAGACTGAAAACATTACCTTTCTGCTCCCAGGTATGGGGAGAGGATGCTGGATAGTAAAGAATCCTTCCTTGGAAACTCAGTGATGGATAAAAGCACAAACACAGTATCAAATTATATGGGATCAAAACTGGAAAAGAAATGGTATTCCAACTGCTTTAGACATAGTATTGTGGTGGCACTACTATTTCTAAAGTGGTTAGAAAACCATTTATTTTCTGCATATGAGTTTCAGTATATTCTTTGTGAATTCAAATCTTGTGTGCTACACAATTTGTTGAATATTCAGACAACCTATAAAGAATTACTTGAATATACAAAATAAAGAACAGCGTCTACATATGTCATTAATAAAACATTTTGCATCTGAGGTCAGATCTAATGAAATCTAAAGACTTATAGAGAATGATAAGTAAAATGTCAGATAAAAACTTAGAAAATGCTAAGCACTTTGTTTTGGCTTCTCATTTGCATTAAGAGTTCTGTGAATTTGCATTCCTCTTTCCAATCACTTTACAATAATGTAATGATGCAAAGTAGCCTTAATTTAAATAAAAAAAATTGACATATACTCTATAGCTTACTATTGAATGTATTGTTAATATAATGACGCCAGTGAAGACAGTCTAAGAAAAATGATAATCAAGTCTTTACTGGATCTGACTGAAGCACTTAGATATTCTCCTTGAAGAAGTGAAGATCAGTAAATTCTAACTAGGAAAAATACCTAAATACTCAGTTCAATGTTGGAATTCGTAATCTATATCTGGCACTTTAGTCACATTTACCTCATCAGAAGAATCAGGTTTTATCATATTATAACATGTTTGGAACAAGCTTATTAATAATCATGTTTTGGAACTGTGTAAATGTTCTGTTTACTGAAGCAAGTGTAAATCATGTTAAAATACAGTGAGAGCAGTGCTGGCACAGTCTTGAAATAGGTAGATTTATCCTGTAACTCCCCTTCTGAAGGAAGGTTACTATGAACAGTAAAAGAACATTCAAAAGTTTCCTTTCAAGATGTATTAAAACAATTGTCAGAAACTTTTATTGCATGTATGTTGGTGAAAGTTTATACTTTTTTATTTCTTTAGCAGCTTTGATGGCATGAACAAGTAGAAAAAATTAATCACAGGTTTGAAAATGTTAGACTAAATCTTAATAGTAGTTTTATGTTTATTAAGTCTTTAAATACAAGAGGTTGGTAGGGACACACTCACTCATGCAAACCAGATGTACTCGTCCATAATCATAGTGATGATGTGTGTTACTAAAATCATGCTGTAATTTTTAGAAAGTGTCTATACTTGTTAAATCTCATTCTCATTATTTCAGAAATACAGAGATTTGTACCAAATGGTCATCCTCACTCGTGTTTCTTTGGAGGTTTGGTGGAGTAAAGATACACTAACATTATTAGTGCTCTTTGTTGAAATGTGAAAAGAAGCTCATGAAAAGTCTTTTATTTATGTTTGTTTCTATCTGGCCATAGGAAAAAATTCCTTGTCTAAATTCCTTTTTGCATTTATCATTCACATATTGTGTAATTAATGAAGTGAAAAATATGAGGATATTTTTTCTCTCAGACAAAAATTTCAAACTTTAGCATGTGACTTTGATCCTATGCAGTGAATGATAAAAAGTAAACAAACTTTTGAATCTCTGTGATACAATTGTATAGACAATTTCTGAAATTACAGAAATTTTCATAAAGATTTATTTTACTATCTAGCATATTTGTTGTCAAAATACCACAGGCATGGCATCAGGATATTGCAATGTCACAATCCAGAACTGAGTTAATACTGTCACTTTGCTATTATTACTTTTGCCACCCATTTATTTTGCACACACATTTATTTTGCACACACATTTTAAAATTCTTACTCATTTCATCACGGTTTTACTTGAATTCCTGCTCATTTGTATCATGTACAGTTAGGAGCCTGACTTTTGAAATTCATCCAATAGTGATTTAAAACTGATGTTAGAAAGAATGTAATTGAAGAAAGAATGTAAATGAATCATGAAGTGCAAATGTGTACAGGAAGCAAGCAAACAAATCAACCAAAAATTAGTCTTTTACCAAAAAAATATTATTTAAATTTACTCAGGAGATGGAGCCATTCTGATTGTACTAAAATTTTGCCACCTGTTTAATTGAAAACAAGGCAAACATTTTCATGTAATTCAAATGAATTAGTATTGTGGATGAAAATATGAAAAAATATGAGCAGGATAGAATTTGCAGACTAAGACACCTAGATAGAGTTGTCTGTATGCAAGTTTCTGTATGTTTATCTGGGCCAAACATGCCAGTCCCAACCATGCCACAAGTACTGCTGGGTATTGCAGGTAGTAAAAGAACACTCTTTTTTTAGCAACTGAAGTTCAGCCATGTCCAATTCAGTTAATGTGTCCTGGATAACATTTCAGCTGCTCAGATAGCAGATATCTGTTCAAGGTGAACTGAATAACTGTATGGGTCTCAATTCAGTTGACCAAACATAGGTGTCTAGTGTCATCATAAATAAGTTGAGACATCATATTAGAGCTGCAGATATACCATGAGGTATACAAAAGACTCTGTGAGGGGATACCTTAAGGCATCAAAGGGCAAGAGATGCTTATGCCAGGCTCAATCAACTCTATTGACAAATAGCTCGATTTATTTGCCCCAAAATAGGGAATTTAGAGGTCGGACTTATTTGCTTAAACATAGGTGACTTGTATTATGAGATGCCCTAAGGTATGTCTCCAGACCTCTGAGGATATGGCTTCAGAGTAATCACCAGGGAAATATCTAAGGCACATGAAGGTGTCTCAAGTGACACTAGATGCTACATTGAAATTACTTAACGGAGACTTTAATATCATTTGAGACACTCTATGCTAGGTTGGCAAATATGACAGGAGAATCAATTTTGAATTGTAAAGGAAGTCTAACAATTTCTGAAAGATTATTAGTATTTTGAAACAGAGTGATGAATCTGTGTAAGTATATCCTCCAAAAATAGCGTGAAGTGGCAGTTTGTAGACATTAATTTTAAAACTAGCTAATAAAATACTATTCTAACTTCTTTAAAGTTTACTTCCATCTAGTTTGTACTCTTTTTATAGATTTGTCTCTATTTAATTTGTTTCTACTCTAGCATTACTTGTAATTTCTTTGTCTGCAAAATCAAGCCAAGATGTCTTCTCCTCTGAAAAGTGTTTTGGCTATACCTGAAAGTTACCTCTAATGCATATTATTTTTTTTCTGTCTTTCAGCCTGGTAATTATGTCTGCTAAGAGTCTGTAGGTGTAACTGGTCTAGTTCATCCCAAACATTTTCTTGTGATGCTCTTTATAAGGAGCAAAGCCGAAAGAAGCATAAAATGATATACGTTGTGTTTTACTCCATGTCCACAAACATTGTCATTTTAGGCAAGCTTAGCAATTTCCTCATCTATCTCTTGCTTTCATTTGGTCAGACTTCATGGATTTCTCTTCTTTGTATTTAAGTCCATAAGCAGACCTGAGGTTCTAGACAAATGTCTATACTGATAATATGATGGTGTTTGAAGGGCAGGCTCTGATGCAAGACCCTGATTTGGCCTCCATGTGTAGGTCTTAGCCCACTTCAGAGATCAGGTTTGGTCTGTTTCCACTAGCCTGCTTCAAAATGTAATTGCTTTAAAGGAAAGTAGCCCTAAGCGGTGTAGATTTATGCTGGTTAATATCAGCTGGCATTGGAGTCAAAGATTAGTTCGTGGCCCTCTTTTATTTAACAGCATAGTGCATAACCACTATGACTCTGATCTTTTCTGAAATACTCTCGTTTTCCCCAGGGACAGTTTTCTTAAGCTTTGCTACAGTTCATAGTAGCCACTCCTCTCTTCATAATTCAGCTGTCTCTGTAGCATTTTTTGTGAAAATGCAGCATCTACAGTTTACTACATCATGAAACAATGCAGTTCAAAGATGTCAGCTCTGGCAAAGACTGGAAATCCACAGAGCAGCGATATGAAGATGATCTCTTGAGATGTGGGTACAGTGTGAATTTACCTATGTGCATATGTAATTGGACCTGAGGCGGTTCTTAAGTGTCCAGCTAGGCTGTGTCTGCTCTGCATTGCTTTAGCAGTGATAGATATACTCTTCAGTGATGGGCCACAACCTCATTTTGCAGTCTCTAATGTAACTTCAGCACAACTGCATTAATGGCAAAATGTAGCAATATAGTCCCAATCCCTCCAGAAAAATACATATTCCTTTGGGTTTGAATATAAGGTAGATGGAAACAGTTTGGTTAATCTGCAACCACTGAAGTATATGTGGCTTTAAAAAGTGTGTATAAAAAAAATTGCCTGTGGTGGAGAAAGAAGTTCTAACTTCTGTGTCATTGTGTGTTACTTGAAATGGTCACTCTGACACTTGAGCAAGGACGAATATCACCTATCTCTTGAATTACTTGATGCACTGCTTGGTTACTTGAGAAATTTAAAAAATCCCAGTGTTTCATATATTTAAAAACACTGCAGGCTCAGATTTAATTTAGTTTTGTTTGAGACCCAAGACAATTAACTCTGGAATCCATCTATTTTAGAGAATATGTTTTCAGCTGCAGCTGCAGGCAGCTTCTTCTGTTTCAGATATAATAGCTGTAGTTAATTATCCAGTCAACAATAATTCTATTTAGTCTGGGGGGGAAAAAAAAAATCTAGTTTTAATTCTCAAGCTTTAAATCCGCAGACACTGGAACTTAATCAGTGATTGCCTAATGAAAAATTAGACAATGTCCTTAGAAAATAGATTCCACTCCTGTTTTCTAGAGCTAAAATGTAGCTTTAAATTTGCCTTGAGAAAATAAAGTAAGTCATATATTTAGCAGCTACAAAGAATGTGATATGAGGCTAGGCTGGGAAAGATCATGTATTACAAAAGATCACACTTGACATGGAAGCATCTTGAGAGACTTGAGTCACAAAGGCACACAGAAAATGAAAGGACACCAGTCTGTATCATTACAAATGTTTTACAGTTAAAATACACAGGATCACAGGATGTTAAGGGTGGGAAGGGACCTCTGCAGCTGTTTGAGTCCAACCCCCCTGCCAGAGCAGGACCATATAACCTAGCACAGGTCATAAAGGAACACGTCCCGATGGGTCTTGAAAGTCTCCAGAGAAGGAGACTCTGCCACCTCTCTGGGAAGCCTGTTCCACTGCTTGTTGACCCTTATTAGAAGTTCTTCCTTATGTTTAGATAGAACTTCCTGTGCTACAGTTCACATCCATTGCCTCTTCTCCTGTCACAGGATGCAAGTGAGAAGAGGCTGTCCCATCCTTCTTGACACCCAACCCTCATCTATTTATATACATTTATTAGATCCCCTCTCAATCTTCCCCTCTCCAGGCTACAAAGCCCCTGGGCTCTCAGCCTTTCCACATAAGGCACATGACCCAGTCCAGTAATCATCCTTGTAGCCCTCTGTTTGACTCTCAAGTAGGTCACTGTCCCTCTTGAACTGGTGAGCCCAGAACTAGATGCAATATTCCAGGTGGGGCCTCACTAGGGCAAAGAGGGAGGAGAACCTCTCTTGATCTGCTAGACATACTGTTCCTAATGCACCCCAGAATACTATTTGCCTTATTGAAACTACTTTATACTAATTCTAAAGGAAATGCACTGCTAATTGTGAAATATCTAGCAATGTTGGGCCTCTGACACATGAATCCTCTTAGAGAACAGGAAAAGTATAAATCTACAATATAGTAGGTGTGTTGAAAAAAATCTTTCATTTTCTAATCAGAGCTGCACATGATCTACTTGATATCATCTTCATCAAATCATAGAATCATAGAATGGTTTGGTTTGGATGGGACCTTTAAAAGTCATCTAGTTCAACCCTCATTCAGTAAGCAAGGATGTTTTCAGCTGGACCAGGATGCTCAGAGTGTTGTCCAAACCGACCTGGAATTTTTTCAGGCAGAAAGCATCTACCATCTCTCTGGACAACCTTTTCCAGTGTTTCACCACTTTAACTGGAAAAAAAACCCCTTCCTCTTATCCAGTGCAAAGCTGCCCTCTTTTAGTTTAAAACCATTACCCTTTGTCCTATTGGTTCTCACTGTCTTATAAGCCCCCTTTAAGTACTGAAAGGCTGCAGTAAGTTCTCCTCAAAGCCTTCTCTTCTCCAGGCTGAACAACCTCAACTCTGTCAGCCTTTCTTCACAGGAGAGGCGTTCTCTGATTGCCCTTTTTTGGACCCATTCTAATATATTTATGTTTTTCTTGTGATGAGAAATCCCTTACTTTAGAAGGAAAGGGACAATATTTCAGGCCCATTATAAAAATAGCAAATATCTGGAAAAGAAGGGCCTATGACATAAAAGCTTCTGGCTCTTATACTCTAGTTTCCTATCTCTTGTTAAAGAAACCAAAAACCAACCAACCAAACAAAGCCCCCCAAACCTCAAGCCAGTACTTTTTTTCCTGTCCCTCAAACTGCTGCCCTGGGCTTTGCCTAAACTTACCTGCAGGCAAATGCATCTGATATGTGTTCATAACTCCTTAGAGGAACTCACCCTTCAAATTTAGACCTGTGCATCCAGGTTTCTCTATGTGGAAATCAAGGTTCATAGGAGAAATGGGTCATCAGGTTCTAGGGTCTATCTTTTTGGAGGGTAACTTTGAAAGGCCTGGGAAAAATTGAGCAAAAGATCCATATGATAAATAGATTTGTTAGAATCAAAGACATTTTCATCTGCATACCTGACATTTCAGAACATGTTCTTTTTCTTTCAGTCATTTGTATGTATAAGAGCTAATTAGAATTGCTTCTGTTAGAATATTACCTTCGTTAGTTTATGCTCTTTTTGGACTACTAAATCTCAAAAGCACCCTGCAGACAGAAATATTAGCCTGCAGTTTGCACCAGTGCTGAGTTGTTTGAACAAAATCAAATAGTCCATTTGACTTAAAGAAAAAAAATGATAGATATATGCTAGCTATTTTTTAAAGCACTTTTGAATATGCATGCCTGCTGTGAACATACCAGTATACAAATTAAGGGAATTATATGTTCTTTGATTTGCCTTTTTTGTTTGTTTTGTTTTGTTTTGTTTCAAACACCGCATCTACTGACCAAATGAGTAGTAAGAACTTAAAGTAATAGTAATATCTTAAAGTACAAAAAGAGTTACAGTTTACTGTGTCAGTGATTTGTGGATTAAAGACTCCCCAAGTATATATTCATAAGATAAGGTAAATTACTTCTATGGAATCAGACTAGGCTATCATGATAATGTGTAGATTAAAGATCACTTGGAATAGTTACAATTGCAGTGGACCAAACATAATGGGTTTTCTATTGCCAAAGTGTTCTCAATTACAGCTTTTATTTTCTGTTTATTAAAAATATAGCAAAATAAATTGAAGATCAATGTAAAGACTCTCAGCTTGAGTGAAGACATTGAAGTGACATGGAAGATTTGAGTCAGGTCAAAATCACATTCAGTCTAGTTACTGCATGTTTAATAAGAAAGAATGAGAAAGTGTTTCAGGTGCATTTGCATTCTTCTGTCTATATTTGCAAATAGTAAGTAGTTGAGATCGCTGGGGAAAAGTTAGCATGAGGAAAAAGAGTCCTTTCTACCTACGAAAGACTTTTATTCTCATTTTGGTATTGTATATCCCCTGAGCACTGCCCTGACATGAAGATGGAGAAGAAATAGAGGCCAACTGTAACAGCAGAAGCCTGAGAATGAGCTGTGGGTAGACACAGCCTTCACAGCACATGAGGAACAATGGGCACACAGGCAAGAGTGCAGCTCTAACTTTCACTCAGTGAAGAAGAAAAAAGCCATCCGTATGCACTAAAAGAAATTGTGAATAATACTGTATAGAAGTGAACTGGATAATCATGACTGTTCTATTAGAAATGTAAAAAGTAGCTGGTATAATCTGTGTCAAAATGCAGAGGGAGTTTGTTCTGGTAGGTTAATTATTTTACGTGAAAGCTGATGAATTTCAAAACCTAAAGGTCCTTCATTTCCAATCAGATGTGTATCATATAGCAAATAACAACAATCATAGCCTTTTCGTTTAGGCATAAGTGTAGCAACAGAATGAACATGTCAGCTTTTACATCTACCCAAAGAGGAGAGGCTGAGGGAGTTGTGGTTGTTCAGCCTGGAGGAGAGAAGGGATCTTATTGTGGCCTTTCAATACTTACAAGGGACCTACAGGAAAGAAGGGGATGAACTCTTTATCAGGGAGTATAGTGGTAGGATGAGGGGTTTTAAACTGAAGGTGGGTAGATATTGGTTAGATATTAGGGCTAAACTCTTTATTGTGAGGGTAGTGAAATATTGGAACAGGTTATCCAGAGAAGTCGTGGATGCTCCCTCCCTGCAAGCGTCCAAGCCCAGGTGGATGGCTTTGAGCAACTTGATCTAGTAGAAGGTGCCCCTGTCCATGGCAGTGGAGGTTAGGACTAGATAATGTTTCTAAGATGTCTTCCAACCCAAATCCAAATTCAAAGATTCTATTTTTTTTCTATACATGATATAATAACCCCCCCAAAATACAAACATTCAGATTTTTGGATATATGTTGTTGGTTACCTTCCATGCTGTGGACCCATATAGCAAACAATACACTTTTCAAAGGAAAACAAAGATCAAGAGCCATATAGTATTAAAAGTACAAATACAGAATTTTTAGATTTAAGAGAACAACTCATACAGGATGAAACTAGGCAGCAGTGATCTACCTTAAAACTTCCTACACTGAAATATTTTAATCTGTGTGTAATAGTAAGGATCTATTTAAATTCCTCTGAAATTAGAGATGCTTAAAGTCACCTGTGCTGTGTATAATCCAAGACTCAGCATTCATTACCGTGTGAGAGAACATGTGGAATGGACAATCTTTATTGTTGGTTATGGAAGCATGCTAACTTTTATGTATAAAGGAGTGTTTTATAAAAAGAACTACAATTTTCTTGAGCACTGACTGTTTCACTGAGTACAATAAGAATCTCTAGTGTAGTAAAAGTGCAGTACATGAAGCATATTTGGAACAAAGGTATTATCCAATGTAATACTTTTACTATGGATGAAACACAGACTGATAAGCTTTGCAGGGATTTCTTATAAAAATGAAAATTTACTTGAGATTTTAAAACATTTTTTCAAATTGATTTTATGATGCATAAAAAAAATAAATATTCAAAGTCATGATTTATTTTTGTTTCACTCTAACTGAAGAAAATGGGAATATAAGTGTTGTAATTTATGAATGTTGGCTTGCGTGGTCAACCAAGGGGAAAGAATGCTGAGACTTTGTGAAACACTGGCCATCTGTCTTCCTCACAGAGATAATTAAGTATAGTACAACCTGTGGCAAAATGGCAAAAGTATAGATATTCAGTATGGGGATATTAAGAAATCTGATTTATAAGTTAGTAGTTGGTTAATAATTCTTTTTCATATTGTATTCAGGTCATATTTCTTTTCAGTTGAAACCTATTGCCCAAGGCTGTGTTATTGACTGGAAGGCAGATTTCAAGAAGCATCTGTGATTATGCACACGATTGAACTCCTATATACACAGTTGAAGTCCTATATAAATCTTCTGTCATTTCAAATAAAAACAAATTAAATAACTTTTCATAGTTTAAAAACTATGATTAAAAAATAAGGTTTTTTTTCTACAGTTACAAATACAAAGTATTCCTTGATGTTGAAACAATCTATCAGAATGGAGAAACTCTAATAAAGCATGTATATGCATCTGTTTACAGGAATATGTTAGAGCAGTGCCAAGTCACTCTAAATGACATTAACACTGATCTTAAACATATTATCTCAAATTCTGGTGGGTTTAAATTTCCCTCCCACATTAACCAAACCAGACTAGCTCAATTCGAAAGCAAATGAGGCTGCATTTACAAGCAAAAAAACTACAGTCTACTGTGGAATGCAACGAATATATACAAAATATACAGTATTTACAATATTTACAGATATGTACAATTAACAGAAACAGCACAAAACCTTCCTGGCCAAAGCCAGGAAAGCTGTCCCTCTGCTTCCCCGTTCTCTGCCTTCCCCAGACTCCCCTGGCAAAAGGAAGAAAAGACAAGAAGCAGAGAAGTTGTTGTAACTTAGCCAAGGTCAGTGTGCAGGGGTGTTATCTCCGAAGCAAAGCCAGAAGACAAACACAGAAGCACCCTGCTAGACTGCCCAGCAGAAAAACACCAGACAGACTGAACTTTGTTTTGAGAACTGAATCTTAAAGGTTTCTATCTCTCCAATGTGTGAAATTCCCCCCCCCCCCAACAATAACCAGGCTAGCTCAGTCTGGAAGCAAATGAAAGCTGTATTTACAAGCAAATTTACAATCTGTGATGAAATGCAATGAATATGTACAAATATACAAAAGTCACAACATTTACAAATATATACAATCAACAGAAAAGCACAACCAAGCTCCCTTTGCTTTCCCCCAAAGGGGACCTTTCCCAAGGGGCCTCTCTCCCAGACCCCCCTGGCAGAAAGCAGAGTTAGCTAAAAGTAGAAAGGTTCTTAACTTAGCTCGTCAAGGTCAGTGTGTGTTATCTCCCACCAGAAGAGAAGAAGAAACAACAGCCAGACAGCCCAGCAAGTTGCCCTGACTGTGCCTACTTTGTTTTGAGTAGTAGTTCTTAAACATTTCTATCTATGCAATGGAAGTGTTTAGAACAATTATTATTTTGCTTTCTTACACCCAATAGTGACTTATTTACATTCTTTAGCTTTCTGTGCTTGAACTTTGAGAAGGAAAATTAAAAAGACTATTTCAAACCATCACACAATGGAAGTGTTTAGAATAATCATTATTTTTCTTTCTTGCATCCAGTTGTGATTTATTTACATTCTTTTACTTTTCTGCTCGAACTCTGTGAAAAGAAATTAAAGGCATAGCCCTAAAACCACCACACAAATACTGTTGACTTTTTAAAGCTCTTAATAGTTTTGGACCTTTTTTCTTTTTTAAATAAATATTTTATTTTATGTTTTAACAAATTGTGAAATGTGTAATGACCTCGTAGGATCATTAACATATAGTCATGGGTATTGGGTGCTTCAGCCAAGCATGATTCACAATCCAAATTTATTTGATTGTGTTGTCCTCTGTGGGATGCTTGAAGAGCCCCTGAAGGTGATCATATTGTAGTGAAAACCCATGTGCCCTACATAATTCTCCTGACTTCATTGTAAAGGAACACCAGGGTTTTCCTGGGACTCTGTGAAAAGGTTATCACTACTCTGTTGAAGTTCTGCTGTAAATGAGTTGGGTCTTGGTTTTACTAAGTTCACTCCTGCTAGTGAACTTTTAAATCCATAATCTTCTTAGAAGTTATTACCACATATAGAAAATACATGTAGACCAGCTGGAACTCCCAGGTAATCCCTGAGATGACCACTGTGTTAGGTTTGTGTCTGGTGGAGTTTCAATAATGGGGAGGGGTCTAGAGTGGTAGCTCCTGTGAGAATCTTCTAGAAACTCCCCCAGCTCCAAATCAGACCTGTATTTGGCCAAATATGAGTCAACCTTAATGGTGGAAGTGCCTCCATACTAACATATTTAAGAGGGGAAAAAATTGCTGGACAAGCTTTTAGAGAGAAGAAGGATGTGAGAGAAACAACTATACAGACACCTAGGTCAGTGAAGAAGGAGGGGAGGAGATGCACCGGGGCTCAGATTCGCCTGCAGCAGCCCACAGAGGACACAATGCCAGAGCAGGTGATTGCACCTAGAGAAGGCAGCTACTCCAAGGGAAGCCCACATGGGATCAATCCTGTGGTATTGGAGGACTACACCCTGTAACTGTTCATGAGGAACTGCAGCCTCATGGGAAGGATTCTGAGGAAGTTCATGTATGACAGTCTCTTTTGTGGGGAACATGACCTTGGAGCAGGGGAAGTGTGCCAGGAATCCTCACCCTGAGGACAAAAGGTAACCCTCATTCTCTGTTCCCCTGTAGTGCTGTGGGGGAGGCTGTAGAGGAATTTGGAGCAAAGCTGAGTCTGGAAAGAAGGGGGTGGGGAAAAAGTGTTTTTAAGATCTAATAGCATTTTTTTATTATCCTGCTTTGATGTGATTGGTAAATTGGTGATGGGTTTATTGATTAAGTTAAATGTATGGCTTTTTTTTCCCCAAGTCAGTCCTGATTTTGCTCATGACCATAATTTGTGAGTATAGCCTCCCTGTCCTTCTTTCAAGCCTTCAGCCTTTTGTTTTCTCTTTCCTATCCCACTGGAGGTGGAGTGGGGGGGGAGGGTAGGAGACAGTGAGTAATGACTTAGTGTTTAGCTGCTGGCTGGGTGTGCCTAACCCACAACAACTGGCAAGTGATTCAGGTTAAGGTGAACATCATAGAATGGCTTGAGTTAGAAGGTACCTTAAAGATCATCAGTTCCAACCACCCTGCCATGGACTGGGGACACTTCCTACTAGACCAAATTGCTCAAAGACTCATCCAGCCCAGTCTTAAACACTTACAGGGATAAGATTTCTACAGCATCTCTGGACAACTTGTTCCAGTGTCTCACCTCCCTCATAGTGAAAAACTTCTCCCTAATATCTAATCTAAACCTACTCTGAGTTAGTTTAAAACTGTTGCCCCTTGTCCTACCACCACAAGAAAAGTCTCTCTCCAGCTTTCCTGTAGGCACCCTCAGCTACTTGAAGGTCACTATAAGGTCTCACCAATTGCATCAGCCTGGAAGGAACCCTCAAAGGTTATCTTGCCCAACTCCTCTGCAGTGAGCAGGGACACCTCTAACTAGATCATGCTGCCCAAGGGCCACATTGAGTATGATCTTGAATGTGTCCAGGGACAGGGCCTCAATAACATCCCTGGGCAACCAGTATGTTCCAGTATTTTATGACTCCCCGGAGCCTTTTCTGCTCCAGGCTGAATAGACCAAACTCCCTCAGCCTGTCTTCTTCGGGGAGGTGCTCCAGCCCTCTGATCATCTTTGTGGCTCTCCTCTGGACCCTCTCCAACAGACCCATGTCCTTCTTGTGCTGGGGTCTCCAGAGCTGGATGCAGCTGGAGTCTCAGAAGAGCAGAGGAACAGAATCACCTCCCTTGACCTGCTGGCCATGCATTTTTTGATGCAGCCCAGGATATAGTTTGCCTTCTGGGCTGCAAGTGCACTGCTGGCTCCTGTCCAGCTTCTTGTACATCAGTACCCACAAGACCTTTTCTGTAGGGCTGCTCTTGATTCCATCACACTCCAGCCAGTATTGATAACAAGAATTTTCCTGACCCAGGTACAAGACCTTGCCCTTTGCCTTGTTGAAATTCATGAGGTCAGCATGCACTCGCCTCTCCAACCTGTCAAGGTTGCTCTGGAAGTCACCCCTTCCTTCCAGTATGTTGACCACACCACACAGGTTAGTGTCATCTGCAAACTTGCTGGGGGTACACTTGATCCCACATGTGAAAAAGTAAATAAAGCAGAATTTTGGATCAACAGAAAGCCACTTAATGTGCTTAGGTCTTTGACATGTGAATCATCACAATAATGTATGAAGTGTAAAGAAAATGCAGATAAATTTGAAGTGGAAAAGTTGGGTATATGTCCAGTCAGTATTTACAGCCAGTATTTACAGATTTTTCTCAGTGTGTCAGTAGCATGGTTTGAAAACATTTGATTTGTTACTCAAACTTTAAAAATCACAAAAAGAATGCATTACAAGGTGGTTTGGGTGACTGACCTTCATTAGCTAATGACAAAATATACTGTTCATTGCATTTCTAGTCGTTGGTTAGTGACTGGCAATTTTCTGCAGAGCTCTGTTGGCTTTGCTTGTCTTATTTTCATATCCATTGCCTCTCCATGCATCTTCCTGAATGCTATGTAAGTTTCAGATTACATTATATAAAATAATAGATCATAATCACATTACAGTAGCAACTTTAAAAAATCTTGTATTTTTCTCTCTGTCATCTAATAGAATACAATGAAGTCTTTGCGATTCATAATCACTCTCATTTATAAAGCAAGTTTTGTTGTGCCAGCAAATAAATAAGTCTTTGCTTCCAAAAGAAATAAACCAAACCAAAACAAGAAATCACAGCCCCACTAACTACATCCTTTAAAAGCTCAGAGAAAACTTCATCTCAACTGTCTCTGGCCTTTAATAGCCAAGAGATGTTTATGCAGCTGAAGCCATTGAAACAGGTAAGTATTTTATCAGTAGTCTCTTGGAAATTACACAGACAATCTGCACTTTCTCTGGGTGTAAGGAGAAATACAGAATTAACTTTTTAACTACTTTTCAGAGTGATGCAAGCTATTGCAGCTCTGTGCAGATACTAAAAGCAGCCAATATACAAAGTGGCAACACATTTAGACTCTTTTTTGATGCACTGTAAATCACAAACTTACCACATACATGACAATGGTGTGCATTTATTGTGTTCTCTCATCTTCTGCTGCTGTATGTGACTAAGCTCCTCATTACTTCTGAAAATTAATAGACTCTTATCTATTATTAATACACTCTTGATTATTCAGAAAATACATGTGACTATTTAAGATCTGAACACAGGAATAGGGTCTCCTGACAAGACCTTCTAGCTGATTCAAATGAAGGTGTAAAATCATATATAATAACAAAATGAAGTATTTTTTTCTGCAAGGAAAGGTACTTTTCACTCTAAATATCTAATCTGTGGGATTTAGTAAATTACTATGTAGTTTTGAGATGGAAATCAGGCTGGTAAGATTTCATAGGTTCTGCCACTACTATATCATGTTTAATTTATAGGGTAATGCTTATCCATTTTAGATATCTTCCATTTGGGAGATAGTTAGACAGCTAGACAGTGCAATTATTTTTCAGAAGTCATTGCAGAGTCCTCCTAAATCTACAGTTCTCTTAAGTATACCTTACTGAAGGCTTATACAAGAAGATGATTGTTGCATGGGGAGGAGATCATTAGCTCCCATGGAGCTACTGACTAAAGAGTTAATCACACACCATGATGAATGTTTAGCGCACACAGGCCAAATCTTCTCTTTCTTTTAAAATAAGATGTATCATCACTGGCTTATTGAAGTGTTGCCTACTGCCCTGAGTAGTCATTTATTGACTCAGATAATCCTTTGTACATTTTCAGCACGAAATTATAAAAGATTGAGTATTACAGATATTACTAGAATGTCCTTGAAACGGAAATGTAAAGTGTCTCAGGCTGCATTTCAAAAGTGAACATATATCACTCATTGCAGAAAAATTATTTGACTTTGTATTCAACAGACAATCTTCAATTAAATGGACAATAGTTTTCTAGTCCTCACAAAAATACAACTTTAATCTCACATGGATTTTTTTTCCCTTTCCTTTTTCCCACATGTCAAAATCATGTTTAGCATTTACTGCTTCAGAAACTGTTGATAAGATAGAGAACAGAAATAGTGTAGAAACTGTTCTCAGAAACAGCGTAATCAACTGACACAGTTTTACATCTGTTTTGCCATTCTCAGAAGCAAGGCAGGAATTAATTGGGCAGATAGTCTAACACAATCCCATAGATACAATATTTCCTCTTTATGGCAATTTATAACTCTAGGGCATGACCTAATGAACCTTCACAATGCACACATGGGGGAAGGAGGATGACAGCACTTATGGTTTTACTTGCTTCAAAATTTTTGAGTTCAAGACTCTAAATTTCTCCTCAGGTTTTATGTGTATTACAATGATTATTTGAATTATGGAAGTGTCAATGTGCTCAGGCCATGAATAAGATCCTATTATTAGACACCGTGTAAATGCATAAGAAGCCTTTATCTCCAAAAAATTTGCACAATAAGAAGGCATTGACAGATGCTATATCCAGATAGTGTTGAGGTACCGGGGGAAACAAAGCACAGTCTATCAGCAAATACTAATCAGAGCTTGAAGACACCAGACACATTCAAAAATCACTTAAATCTGAAATTACTTTCTCATGGGGTAGGATACAAATGATTTTGAGGGAAAAGACATTAGACTACTGAGAGTTCAAAGGGTAGCACTGAAGACAAATGATGCTGTTTTTTTTAGAAAAAAGTGAAAATGGAGCTGTTGAGGGTTGTTGTTGTTTGTGTTTTTAAGAGATATGAAATAGATTTAGTGCAAAAATGGAGGAAAAATCAGGGATTATAACTTTTTCAAAAGAAATGTTGCCCGAATTTAAGCAGTGCCCTTCAGGATATTTTAGAATGAGATGTGTCTGTGAATGTAGTCCATGCTTCCTTACACAAAAATATTACAAAAAATTTTTCTGCTTAAGTTCTCTGAGCTTCTTTGCCTATGTGCTCTCAGTGCTCTGTCAGTGGTAAAAGTCCCTCCCATGCCATGGGAGCTCAGTCATTACCCCATTAATAGACCCAAATGAATTGAGTATATTAAAGATACTTATATCTACATAATATTTCTAAGATTTTTAACACTTTGTGCCCTTATCATTTTCCTGTATCTTCATTCTGTAGCGGATATGGAATCATCACTGTGTAAATCCCAGAAAAATATGGGCAATGTCTAGTGGAATGAGAACTCAGTTTCCACTAGAAAATATAAATCCTGTTTCTTGTATTGCTCCCTTCTCAGATGCCAGCCATAATCTTCTCGTTTTTCTTCTTCAACATAGTATTTGTCCAAGACTTGTGCTGAAACAAAGACTTGAAATAAACCTCTCACCTTAATACTCTGCTTTTACTTTGTGTAACAATTGAAGGACACTGTTTGCACCGTGTACGGATTTCATTTTTGAGACTAAGTGTTCTGTCTGACAAATTGCAAACCTTATTTTGACTGTAAAGGCAATCATTGTTTTCCTGCAGTAGTTTAGCCTGAACCCTAACTAAAGCTCGTAGAGTTCTGATACAAGTCTAACAGTGGTATTACTGGCTTAAAATGTGTCATTCAAACATAATTGCTCTTGACAATAAGTTAACTCCTGCGGTGGAGAATTGTTCTGTCACCTTGGCAATAAAGTCATTTGGAAAGGATCAGAGAACATCTTTTAGGGTTGATCAGGGATTCACAAGGCAGAGTAGCTAGAAATTTATAAAAAAAGAAAGCAAGACAGTTGTTTGATCTGTTTTATTCTTCTTCAGCAGCCAGGAATGAAGAAATGCTGTATGTCTCAGGGGCATAATAAAGCAGAGAAGGTCAGAGCGTAAGTAGGTTCTAAAGGGGTTACAGAGAAGTGGTGAACCAGAAAAATAGACCTCATGTTTGGAGAGTATGTTGAAAATTATGTACTTTTTTCCTTAATTCCCCTATAATTTAATTTGCTTTGTTCTTTAAGTAAAAACAACAGTATGCTTAGAAACTCTGGGCCAAAATATACATTTCTAGCTTCTTATTTGGTGAGTTAGTTCAACCTCAGGCATTCTGAGGAACAAATTTCCAAACTAGTATTAAAGATGTTCAGTTTGGGAGTAAATATTGGAGAAAGGATGAGGTGAAGACAAATCCCCATCCCCCAAGACTATTCAAATTTTGGAAAAAAATTCTTTAAAAGAAAAACCTCCCCCCAAAATAAAAAACCCTAAGTTTATCTTCCATATATGATAGAAGAAAAGGTCAAGGAGAAAAGGGCACAATATAAGCCATTACAATTTTCCTTTTATGACCCAAAGGAAGAAAGCTTTTCTAGACTCTAGGTTAAGTTGCATTATGCTGATATGTGTTTCTCTTCAGAAAATAAAAATAACTGCACCACACACATTTATTTATTTATTTATTCATTTATTTAATTGTTCTGTGGAGGTATTTAAGCTTCTCTGAAAAAAAAATCTGCACTTTTTTTTCTTCCTTTAACAGCATGGGCTCATTCATCTGCTTTTTGATAAGCGTTAGTTGGCAATGCAAAAATTTTGTGTCATTTGAACCAAGTATTTCTGGACCTTGGATGATTTCCTCAGACTCCTTCCCTTTCCTTCTGAAATTTTCCTGAATATCTTCAAGGAAATCCAAAACAGTTTCCCGTTGTAACAATACTTATCAATGCAACATCTTTAATAAATCAGTCACTAATGCTGAGTGAACAGGAGCTTGTTTTCTTCCATGCTGATACTGGTTACCCCAGCTAATAATCTCCTTAAAACTATCTGCAGAAGACAGAGTCAGGACTCTATTTTCCATTGGCTAGATTTCTGCTGCTTTTTGGATTGGACAATTGTGTAAGTCTTCATAAATTTTCGTGGAACTGAAAATGACAGTTTAAGGGGACAGGGCATGAGAACTCCAGGATTTGTTTTTTCCTCACATCTTTCCTCCATTCTAAATATTTCTATTTATACCTAACTACTTTTCCCTTTGACTAATGTACTCTCATTGTGTTTTTCTCTCTTGATGTCTTTACCAAAACACTTCATGCAACCATGTTATTTCAAAAACTAATTAAAAAAAAAAACTGAAAACAAAACACAGAAACAAAAACAACTAACAACAACTATAAACTATAACTAGCTATAAAATATACAGTTCGGAGGCAGCGATGTCCAAAACAAGACAAATCACAACCAAAACCAAGAAAGCTCTGAGGAGAATTAGGTCATACTTTTAAAGGATTTTTTTTTTCTTTTAACTAGTTAAAATTTCGTCATCGATCTTAAATCTTTGTGCATATCTCAAACCTCCAAAATTACTGTCTATGAGATATACACAAATTGTGTCAACATTAAAAGAAGTTTAAACAATTAGTTGGTGTTTCTGCAACACACTGCTGAACTTAATCTTGAAACATGCAAGATAATTATTCTGCTACTCCTTCTGGTTTGAAACATCTAATTATTTTGGACATCACAATGAGAAGGTACAAGTCTTAGAACTGACTGCACATTTACTCTAGAGAAGCCAAGGGTACCCAGCTTTTTATGCACAGCCATGGTATCTATGTTTGTTTATATGAAACATGATCAATATTTAAAATATCACAATGTGAGGAAGGAATCTGTACCTTCAAAAGACATTAGAACAACATCAGTCATAGATTGGAATGCTATGCTACAAACAATTTTTATTATGGTGTTGAAGATCTTAATACATTAATTTTTTTGTCCCCATGTTTCTTTTGATATCAAGGTATGGTTTTGTTTGTGTTTTTCCAATAATGCACTTTTCTATGCTTAAAAGTATATTAGAAAACCTTAGAACTGCTAGACAGCTTTTAATAAAGAAATATATAAAACTACAAATGTAAATGACACACAAGCCTTAGGCTCCTTTTCAGTATTCTAATAATGTTATTTAATCCCAATTCATTTTAAAAGGCTGATATGATTTTCAGAACACAAATTAGGTACTACATTCTCTGAATTAGTACATATAACTGCAGTTACGTCTTTCACTCAATCCAACAACATAAGCAAATTTTAACTTTCGTCAAAAGCCTAGATGTAAAATACAAATTTTACAATGTCCTGAGCAATAACTTGCAGAGTTATATCATAGGCATGAGATAATTTGCAAGGAAGGCCAGGGGGAAAGCATGACATTATGAACTGTGAACTATATCAATTATCTGTCTTTGTCAGCTTTATGCCTTTTCAATTAGTTGATTAAATAAATCACTTAGAAGAGCTTGGATGCTGATGCATATTTTGTTCTTATTTGCAAGGTGGCTGTTGGAAATCCTCTTTTCATTCTGCAGTAATTGCCTTTTATTCTTTCTTCAGAAAATTTCAGGCCACAGAGATACACTCTGGCTGAAAGGGTTGTCAAATTTAAGGCATTGGTGAACTGTTAGTATTTTGGATTTTGTTTGTTTGTTTGTTTTTCAAATATATTTTGATGACACACACAAAACAAATCTCTCCAAATAAAATATTTCTAAATAAATCATATATTAATTTATTGTAAAACTTGTTTATCTGGTTTTTTTTTTTTCAGGCAATGGGTTTGCTGATATCCACAATGTAAACTACCTCACATAATTTGCCCTGGTGGAGGTTGTCTAGGCAATGGGATAATAGCCTGAACTTGGTGATAAATCCAAAGTAAAACAAAACAAAAAATTGTTTAGTTCCTAAAGAAGGCTAAAAATATAGTGGAGAAGTTACACTTGCCATTATTTCAAGCCTTCTGTATATAGTGAATAAAGTAAACCAGTATTTTCTTCTATGAAGGTAAATTTGTTAACAGATAATCTTGCCTAAATCCATGTGAGATCCTGAAACTTGAGAAGATGCACCACAGCTCTCTGAGTTCCTAACTGATGGTATGCTTTATATATTAGGCATGGCAAGATGTTTGAAGCCCTCAGAGGGAGTTTTAAGCAACATTTAGCTTGTTCATGGTGGGCACGACAAGAAGATGGATTTACTCGTCTGTGAGGACAATGGGAACTTTCCAGATTCAGAAACCTATGTTTAGTGCCTGCTTAGGCAGGGAGAATAAGACCTATGGGGCTTGCAACACACACACACACACACACACACACACACACACACACAAATAGTTAAGTAAATATGTTATTTGCCACAGGAAGGATCATCCTGAGTTTTGAGCCTTGCAAATTAACTTTATATTACATAGCCACTGGATAAAAGAATTAAACCAAGTAGCAGGGAACTGGACATCAATTCCACATTCTCTGCTAAATGCTATAGCCAAGTAAATAAAAAGTCTGTTGTCTTTTTTTCCATCCTGTGAAGATTAAAGAATATTTCACTTTTCACTCACACCATTATATATATATATATATATAATATATCTCCAAATATATATATATATATATATATATCTCCAAATATATTTATTCTTCAATTCTTAGTCAAGTACCTACAAGCTCTCCTATGAAAGAATCATCTTTCAGTAGCCCAAGTCTTTGTTGTTTGGTTTTATAAAGTGAGAAATGCTAAGAAGAATGTGTCCTTTCAGCAAGGAGCAAACTCATTTAGTATTGCTATGCTTAGTCAATACTTGATAAAACACTGATGAAGAAACAGGACAGCAAATGCTGTATAAATTTGACACACATATATATAATAATTTTTATAATTTTCTCACTAAAACTTACCAATTTCATTTATTTGGACCTAAGGAACACACCTGAGTGCTTATTAAAGATAGTTTTAATTTTCTTTCTTTTGAGAATAGTAATGTAGAGCTGAAATGGTTTGCATTTTTCCTTTTGCCAACTTGTACTATATTCATAGAGGAGTATAACATTGGTTGTGTTGAGCTCATCTAGCCGTAAAGCCTACATCTGACAATGATTGATTGATATTTTGGGAAAGAGCACAAGAATAAGGCAATTTTATAGCTTCTGCCAATCTGCTATTCAGGGACTTTCTCAGCTGGAGGTTATGTCCATTTTTTCCCTTCAGAATAATTCTAGTAACTTTTAAATCTCCCTTAAACTTTTAATGTCCACAGATTTTGTGGCAAGAGTTCTACACAACTTTTTATCACGTAGGAAGCATTACATTTTGTTGGGTTTAAAGCTTCCTTCAGCATTCTTCTCTCATATCATGAAACCCAGTAACTTACAGCTGTTTCTTCACTTTTACTGTATCAGAAATGTATGTGTGTGTCTTCAAGGTATTTAACTCTCACTAATATCTATTTGTACAGAAGCTGTTCAAGTCCTTTGATCTTCCTTACTGCACTTCGTGATACCTTTTCTTAACTTAATTTATCTTTCTTGAGATGGGGCAGCACCAGGAATGCAAGTCTTACCGATGAAACAAGTGAATCCTGACATAATTCTGTTTTTTCTCAGTTTTCTATCAGTGGTCTCTGTTTTTAGCAATGGCAAGCATTGAGATGATGTTTTCATCAAAAAATCCTCAGTATGTCAGAGTGGAACTCGGTAATTAAAAACCTTTTTGTCTTTATAGTTAAAGCTTTTTAATGCATTCAAGGCCTACATCGTCATGGGAAAATCATGTACACTATGATTAACTATCATCATGATTTGATCATTTGGAACATGGGCCTTTGGAAGTGTTCTCTTTCCAGAGAAGGCATAACATTTGGAGCAAACAGTGTGCTACTGTGCCTTACAGTTTTCCTCATGAAAAACCACTACTGTGGTTCATGCACCTGCAGTTTAACCCCACAGACATTTTACCCAGCCCTCCAGCAGAGTTTCAACTGAGTGTTCTTCTGTTTAACCTTAGCATGTATTGGAGAACATTAGTCATCTGAATTGATAACAACACTTTATCTTGGTGTGTGTTGCATAGTCTACAAACTTGTCTACCCAGATGGGCAGCAGAAGGACAAAGCACCTGCTTTTCATTTCACTGTTGGTAATAATGGGATTGGTACTGGGAAAGGAAGGTGAAAGGACAATTCTGTCTGCGCAGGTATAGCTCAGGAATGCAAATATATCTCAGGACTGTGGAAGGGATGTATACGTTGTACTTGTTTACTCAAAATTTGTTTTATGCTGCTCTGAAAAGAGTAACAAGTGGAAAGCGTTGAAAAAAGGGAGGTGTCGCACCACCCTTTAGAAAATCATTGTATATACTTAGGCAGTGAGTATCTGACATCATTTAAGGTGATAGGTGAATGAGAAACATCACAGAGTTGAAACATCACTGCAGTTGATGTAAAGAAACAGAAGGATTCAGTTGTGTAAATGTAGGTGTGCAGCACTCACTTAGATGTGAAGCATTCCCACCCACCTGCTATCTGCTGTTCCAGAAGAGTGTGGGTTTCCAGTAGCTCCTGTGTCCCAGGAGCCATCTGTAGGAAAATATTTTACATCTTGGTGTATCAGTGATGGCCTAATGGCACTGGGCACCCATGTTTAGGCAGCTAACATGAATCAAGAGGTCTGGATTCAGTTCACTACCTCAGACAGCTAAATTTAGATACCTGTAATGGTATTTTCTAAGCTTCAGTCATAATCAATGGAAACCTAGAGCACTAAGTTAATTGCATAAATACATGTTCTAGTGATGATTTGCTTCTGATAGGATTCATGGAGATTCTGAATCTATATATGGGCTTCACTGAGGTGCATGAATAGAACTTTAATCCCAGAGGAAATATAGGCAGTACAAATTCACTCTAAATTAAATACGTTAAGTAGATGTTGAACAGTAAGGATCAAAATCTGCTGTCTTGAGGTTTCCCCATTATTTCCGGCCTATTACTGCAGAAAGTGATTAACAAGGGTTCATGCATTTAAGATAAATTATTTGGTAAGCAACTAAACATCACTAGATGCTGAGATCAGGTCCCAGTTTGCTCACCAATTTCACATGCATGTGAAACCGATACAATCTAACTGTCCTTTCTCAGTACGCTTTGCAGGAATGAACTCAGTGTCCATTGGGATGTTGGATTTATTTCTGTGCTATTATATTACTGTCTTCTGAAGCAGGCAGGAAGCCGAATGAGTGACTTTTCTGTTCTCGCCTGCTTTCACACTTCAATCAAATTTTGCAAAGTCTAAGAAACTAGTATGTCGCTTTCAATTGTGCTTTGGTTAGTTCCTGGAATTTGTTCAGTAAAAAGAAATACTGATGGGTTGTGGGGGTTTTTTTGTTTTGGTTTGGTTTGTTTTCTCCTTTAGTGGGAATGCATAAAGCTGTTTGGGTTTAAGTTAGTGAGCTGATTTTACAGCCAGACATAGATCTCGCATGAGATATTATTTCTAATATTTACTTACCTTCTTGAAATCATGCTGATGGTTGCCTTAAGAAAAGAGACAGCTGTTCAAATAGGGAACTTTTCTAATGGTGTACTTTTTTTTCCCCTCCCCAGTCATCACATTTAAGGTAGTGCTATGAGACCATTTATTACTCATATTCTTAAAAGAGTGTACCGTATATATCTATGTAATAAGGATCAAAATTATTGATGTCAGTTGATGCCAATCCATTTAGTTGATTTGAAATAAGTGGTTTACATATTTCAAATTAATCAAAATGAGTCAAACACCAGCTACACTAGAGATATTATTAATCGATACAAATGTTTATAATATAGATCAAAATCTTATTTACTTTATGCATTTGCATAGCCACATTGCAGACTTTTGGGAGTTTAATTTACACATCTTCTGTCTCAGGAACAGCAAGCTCAAACCTAGGTAAGAATGCTGGAATTAAAGATATCTCCATCCCTACAGAAGTTTGTTTTAAAACTGACGTTTGTTTAATTAAGAAGGCAGGTTTTTTGAATGTTAACAGAATATTTACAGAGCAGTACCTGACATGGTAAGACTGAATAGAATTTCTTGAAGTATTCCACTGAGCAGACACTCAGACAAGAAAAGATTAGACTTTCTTTTCCCTTCTCAATTTTTTTTCCTTGTTGGATTTCATTAATACACAATGGATTAATTTTAAGCAGGGGATTTATTTTCACTTAGTTGGGAATTATTTGCTAAAACCTTCCAAGGGCATTCAAGTTTTGAATATACATATCCTATGTAATAGTAAATAATCTAACAGTGCAATTACTTTCAGATCCACCCACATACTTAATATTGCCTTTTTGTTTGTGTATGCAGTTAGTTTTGTCATAAGCACTCATTGTACTAAGGAATAATTTTTTTTTTGTACATAGTATCTTTGGGTTTTTATTCCTACAAGTGTTAGGACTGAGTGAACATAAGAAAAGGCAAAACAAAAGGGATGTATGGAAAAAATACTGCAGAAAAGAGAGATCCTAGTGAACATGGAATAAATTAAGTAAGAAACTTTCTTGGAGAATGTGCTAGTTTGCATTTCACATCTCTCTAAATCACATATATATGTATATATATAAAGTCAATTCTAGTTAACCCTTGTACAGTTCCCCCTTTCTCTTCTGAAGCATGCAACAAATATATTTTTACACAATAATATTCAGTGATTTGCTGATTGGAGATCTAGGGTTTTTTTAATTGGTTAAATTGAGGTTTATGTCTTTTTTTCCTAACAAATTCCCAGTTCTCATTTTCCATATTGCTGTCACTTTACAAGCCAGTAATAAAATGTTCAATCTAGGCTTTGCATACATTGAAAAGCTTTTATTTCTTTTCCTTGATTTATGTGAATTTTATGTAGTCTACACTTTTCAAACCTGAAACTTTAAATGCTTTTTGTGTACTTTTGTGTGACCTTGACTGGTTGTCAGCTGTTTTCTTTCTTCTCCTTCTAAACAAGACAGAGGGAGGAAATAAGATTAAAAGCTTGTGGGTCAAGCTAAAGATCACTTACTGACTAGCTGCATGGGTAAAATAGACTTGACTTGGGGAAAATTCACTTAATTTATTGTCACTGAAAATATATTTGGATGATGAAAAACAAAAACAAAGGTTAAAACACCTTCCCCTCATCTCTGTCCCTTTTTGCAAGGATCTCCTTCATTCCTTCACTCCCAAGTCCCTCACCTGACACTCACCTTCCCAAGCAGCCCAGGGGAACGATCAGTCAAAACAACTCCTCTCTGCCACTCCTTCATCCTCACACTTTACGCTGCCCCTGTGTGAGCTTTGCACAGGCTGCAGCTTTCTTAAGGGCATGTCCACCTGCTCTGGAGTGGGGCTCTCTACAGGCTGAAGTATGGATATCTGCTCCAGTGCAGTCTTCTCCATGGGCTACCGGGAAACACTTGCTCCACCGTGATCTCTCCCACAGGATGCAGGAGAATCTCTTCTCCAGGAGGTATCTGAAGAAACTGCACCTCCTCCTTCCTTAAATTTGTGGGCAGCAAGCTTGTTTCTCAAAATTATTTTGTTCTCCTCACTGCATTTTTTTATTCTTTCTTCCCTGAGGTGCTACTGTCTTGACTGCTGGGCTCAGACATGCCTTGCGGTGAGTCTGTTGGAGCTGTCTGGAAGCGCTAGCTGTCTGCAACCGCTAGCATCTGGCACAGAGAAGCCCAGGCTTCATTTCAGAGAGGCCATCGCTGTAAGCCCAGCTATCAACACCTGGGCATCTGTACCTGACACCTGCAAAATCATGTAAATCTTTAAAATCACGAAATGATAGGGGAAAGTAATCACTCTAGGAGTTAATTAAGCAGTTCTATTTAAAAGTTCCAAGTTGTCAACTAAAGTGAAAGATATTTTGAAGCCTGTTTTTAATGGCACATAGGAGGCAAGTGAAATAACAATTTAGAGACTGCATAATGCTATTAAGTATGAAATAGAGCATCTAATTTTCCCTAAAAGCATACATTATAGGTAATGAATCTATAGAGGCAAAATGAAGTATAAGTAGCTTAAATTTTTAAGAGAATCCAGTGTTGCCTTTTTGTCTCTATTTTCCCCTTGCTCACTTAATAATGTGTTTTGAGAAGTATTTTGGGGAAGTCCTGTGGCTATGTTTATTTTTAGCCTTCTAAGATGAAAATTTATGGCATTTTTTTTATTCATTGCATTGTTTGAAAAGTATGTGGTATATTTTGTTAATTTCAGGGGCAACAGGACCAGATTTTGATTCTAAAAGTGAGGAAGGTCTGAAGATCTTCTGAAATGTCTACACTCATCCTGACTGTTGAAAGGTCTTGGTTGTTTACAAGTGGATACAAAGCCAAACAAAGCCAAAACGTGTTAATGGAAATAAATCCATTTATTGAAATGAATTTAGGAAAGAATTTTCACTGAAGTTTTTCCTGACTGTGATCATTCACATAAATTAAAATCATGAGGACATGCAAGAACAGTTCTAATATCAATTAGATTCAGACACTGTATCTGTGCTGACTATAAGCTCTTGTGGCTTTAGCAGCTGTGATCTAAAGTTGCATTAAACTTAACTAGAGCTCACTTGTTTTGCTTTATTAGAACAAAAATTCTAAGCGATTTTTTTCTTCTGCTACAAACCTTTCTGAACACGCTAATAAGAATTACATCCTTTTGGTAGCATCTCCTGTTACTTCTGCTTCAGTGAGGGTATTACAAGACCGATAGATTGTTTTTTCTGTGGCAGCTGAGGCCCCTTTTATGTGAATCTTTGGATACAATTTTCTGAAATATGCTTTCATTGCCAGATTTTCTGTGGTGACTTAGTATTGGGGCCTTGTTTTGATTTTTTTTATTCTGTACCTTGTGACTTCTTTGCAATATTAATGTATTCTAGTGGAAATAAAAGCAGTAGGCTGAAGTATAAGAAGTTTTTGTTTCTTCCTTGACAGTTGCTTTTTTAATAAGAGTATTGAACAAAATCTTACAGCAACAATCCTAGACCAGGGACTAGAAAAAGTGATTCTTAGTAGAGCTGTGCTTTAACTCAAACATATCAAACAAAAATACAATTTGGGGACAAATATCAGGCTACTTCAAAGTGGTTTTTGTGAAGTTATGCTATGATTTGTAAGCAGTCCTTTTTTTGAAAAATTTAGGTTAGTTCTAGATTTAGGCTTACAGCTTTTTTAAATTAGATATTGCAAATGTGGAAGCTATGGATATATTAAACCCCAGGAATTTCTCAGCAGAAAGGGTCTCATGTCCAGTCTTGGTAATTTCTCATTTCACAGTGTTCAAAATGGGCAGAATATGATGACCTGAACGCTGGAAATATAATTGTGTTATTCTGACTACTTAAGAATGAAAAGACTCAACAATAATTTAACCACATTATGTAGAGCATACGGGATATGGGAATTTCAGTTATTTAATTACAGCTATCACCAGGCAAATCAGTTTACAGAGGATACATGAGCCTGGAGGACAGAGATAAGTCTTTGCGTTTAACCTTTGCTGTCTGAAAAGTTGATGTCTTGGGTAGAAGGCTAGTTGAATACTAATTTTCTGTGTGTCTTGCGAGGCAGGCTGGCTGTTATTTTGGCTTTGATTTAGACGTGACTAACTTATATTATGAAACCAGCAAACCCACCTAGTCTCAGTTGCACCCATGTGCACTGAAGGAAATAAGTGAATACTTTTTCTTATTCCCAGGTGTTCACTGTTGTTTTCAGCAAAGATCCCAACCTTTTCAAACTGGTACCTTGCCAGAAATTTAAAATTCTGGACACTATTTGCATACAGTGAAGCAGATGGCAGGTGCCTTCATTGTTAATTTAGAGGACTGCAGTTCCTGTCTTAAAATATTCCACCTTGATGTTAGCACTTAGCCAAAATTCCCCTTTTGGGGGAGTTGGCCACAAGTCTACCTATTTGATGCAAGTCCTACATATACAGAAATATAGGTGTATATATACAACCCCCCACATATATAACAGAAGTATTGTATTGTGTTTACATTTGTATATCTAGCAATCTGTATTTGTAAATAGACATATGAAAGTTTTGGGTTTGGTTTTGGTTTTTATTGCTTGTTTGTTTGGGTTCTTTTACAAGAATTAGTTAAAAAATATATGGCCACTTTCAGTTTTCAAGTCTTGATCTAAATGTAAATGACTGAACCAGATCTTGAACCAGTTCTTCATTTTATCTAAAAAATACTCTTTTTTCCTCTACTGCTTAAAATTGATTTTGAGCACAATTGGATTCTATCTGTGGCAGGTAAGCAACCGTTCATAATTTACACTTCAGGCTACACTAAACTTCACCCATTGGCTGTAAGAATGAAGACATCAAAGCAAAGTAGTGGCTCAGATAGAACAGAATATCTTCTGTAAAATACAGTATTTTGGAGGGGCATGATAAAATCTATAATCCATCTAGCTGATTGCACGTTAAACCACTTGAGATTAAAATATGCTCCTGATTGCTGCTAGAGTTATCTTAAATATTTAAGGTCCTAAGTAATATGAACAACTTGGGGGGTTAATCTTTTTTAAATTTTTTGTTTGTTTGTTAGCCTCCTTATTGGCATACATCACTGAAAGGAAAAAAAAAGTGGATTTATTACTTTTTTTTCCCTTTTTGATCTCTTTTCATGTGTTTGGCTTTCGAATTGTAGTGTATTACTGTAGTCTATTACATAAAAACGTAACGATTGTATCATCAACAAACTCCCTCAGTGCAGATTCTTTCATCAGAAAAATATCAAGATTATGACCTTAACTTTTTAATCAGATTTCATTGCTTTGACAATTGCTGTAATATTGAAGAGTACCCATTCATACATATGTCTCAGATTCTGAATACTTGCATCATGTAGAGTCTGGTGCTAATGTTGTAAAATATAACTTTAAAAAACTCATGGTAAAACCAACACAATTGTTTATATTGATAGCCATCTAGTAGTTCTGTGATGATTTTACTTTTCTCAAACAGAGACAAAAAGAATGTGTGAAAAATGAGTGAGATAAAACATAGACACACACTGACCTGTACAGTCACATCATCCATGCAATATCTATAAAATAAAGCAGGAAAAGGACGGAATAAAATTTTATCTTTCAGGATTTTCTCATTGAACAACTAGAAGTCTAATATCTCCAAAAAAAAAAGGACCAACATTTTTGTTGTATTTTGTCTGGAACTGCAGCAGCTACAGGATCTATCTGATAGCATCCTAAGGAGCAAAATATTTAACCATGCTATCATTTGTAACACAATTGTATCAATGACTTGGATAAAAGTTAGGGAATGAAAGAGAAAGTCTCTGATTTTCTCCAATAATTTTCTCCAGAAAAAAATAGTGGAAATTTATTTAAGTCGTCCTGCAGTTGTATATATTCCATAAAGTCAATAGAGGTGTGCCACTTTACCTGAAATGAAGTTCTCTTCCAGTATCGTCTCTCTTTTCTTGCCTGGCAATAAAAATACAGTTAAACTAAGCTGCAGATTGAAGACTTAAAGCACACTTGTAAAATATTCTGACAAGAATTATGATGGGATAAATCACGAACTACATGAAATCTCTGGAGAATAACTTTTTAGGATATTTCAATCTCACTACATATTGGGCATTTTATCTTTAAGTCCAAAAGGTATAATTTTTATTTATTTGAATATAAAACAGGTCATAGAATTTCCCTGAGTGGTTCTACTTCAATTTTTGGATGCATATTTTAACTGAACCATAACGGTGATAGGAGGATTTTACACAATTACAGTACTGAAAGTGCTTTCATCAGAAGCAGATCTTTTTATTTGCTATATTTTTTAATTAGAATTTGATTCTATGGGGTTTTTTTTTTGAGATGGTGGGGGTTTGTGGGTTATTTTTAGTTGCTTTAATTTCATTTGCAACATACCAGCACTGAAGGACACTGTATGTTTGTATTTCATTAGTCTTCCCTTAGAGCACAGGCAAGTAGGATAAACACCAGAATGAAAATCCCCGAACAACCTTTAGTTTTTGTGGTACATAAATCTCCATAAACAGAAATCACTCAAGTTATCAATGTTATGATTTTATTCCTTTCAGCTGAGTAATCAAAGAGATAGCCATAAAGTATGAAACTATGAAAACAAAAATTTGTCTTGATGTAGTGAGTCAGATAGCATAGAAAGAGAATTATCAAAAGCAATCATTCAGTCAATAGAATTACAAGATTCTGCAACACAATTCACGAAAGCTTGAAAACTGAACTTTTTTCTGAGTGCACGACAAGGAGTTACTAAGGCTCAATGGGGCAAGGATTTCAGTATTTTACAAATATCTAGCTTTTTACTTGTTATTATATCCCAAACCAAGATATTAAAAAAACCAAAACCTTCTTCACCAATAAATAGGACTACAATTATTATATATTTATTCACTTTCCTTATAATTTGCCACTTCCAATAGCTTTTCCCAATTAACCTTCTTTTATTGGGAGAGAGATTCTTTCTAGATTCTGCATATGATCCTGCGCAAAGCCACGAGGATGAGTAACGGAGTGAAGCATCTTCTGTACAAGGAGAGACTGAGGGAGCTGGGGTTCTTTGGCTTAGAGGAGACTGAGAGGTGACCTCACCAATGTTTATAAATATGTAAAGGATGAGTGCCAAAAGGATGGAGCCAGGCTCTTCTTGGTGGTGCCCAATGACAGGACAAGGGGCAATGGGTGGAAGTTGAGGCATAGGAAACTTCATGTAAATATGAGGAAAAATTTTTTCACTGTGAGGGTGATGGAGCACTGGAGCAGGCTGCCCAGGGAGTTTGTGAAGTCTCCCTCCTTGAAGATATTCAAAACTCTCCTGGATGCATTCCTGTGTAATCTGGTGTAGGTGATCCTGCTCTGGCAGGGGGGGTTGGACTGGAGGTCCCTTCCAGCCCCTGAAATTCTGTGATTCTGTGATCCAGTCATCTCCATCCATGCAAAAGGCAATAGAAAGATATATGCATACCCAAAGAGTAGCAATTAGAAGCTGAGAATTTTTATTGAGGAACAGATGAATTGTCTCCATAATTTCCAACAACTGAAGACAGAAGCCTGCAAGGTTCTGTGAAAGGAAAGCCTGCTCTCATAATGTTATTTGATAATTGTAAGCTATAGACAAGATCATACAGAGACAAAACTGGCCAACACATGATAAAGAATTCTTTATAAGAATGAGCCTGGTCAGTACCACACTAATTGATAAGGACAGGTGGATGGTGACAATGTTTATTTTCTCATTTGGGAAATGGATAAGGAAAGGGAGGGAAAAAAAAACATGTATGCAAAACACAGTCAATTAACATTAATGAAGACCATAACCAGGAATAAACCTGGCCAGCCACACTAACTGATGGGCTGTTAAGAAACTGTAGGCAAGTTAGGACTTTGCAAATGGTAAGAATGCAAATCAGAGGATCTAGAACATAGGAAGGAAGTCAGCAGGTAACAACTGAAAGAGGTAGATAAAAAGGGGTATAAAATATGCTAATTGTATGTAAAATGGGGCTGGTCAATGCAGACCGAACCCTGCTTCTGACCAGCCTGGTCAGTCCTGTTTCACTAAATGCCTTTTTGACAATCTCTGCATAATCTCACTTTCTAGCCTGTATGTGTCAGTGCTACAAGGATCTGGTGCCTGCTGCTGGAGTGGGGGTGAGCCTGAATGGAATGAGGGGCTCAGCACTGATGGCTGCAGTGGGACTGTGTGTCACAGTCCACGTGCTGGTTGTCAGCTGATGGGAGCAAGTGTCTGTATCTTCCTCAACTGTGCATTTGGATTAATTGGAAAACTCAAGCTGGACATACCCCAGATCTAGGCAGGGGTATCAGGTGGGTGGAGGGTCTATGCTGCAGGAGAACCCACAAGTGTGGGGTGCCTGTGAGAGAAGCGTGTTGTGCAGTGAGCACCCCACTGGACCAACTACTAAATCAAGGATCTGTAGAGTGGGTAAGTGGAACTGGCATCCGGGCAGGCATGTCAGGAAGGCAGAGGGGCTATGCTCAAGGGATCCACAAATTTGCATACAGTTGTGAATCTGGAGAGTGTGGTGTGTGCTGCACTAGTGACCTTCTGACTCTGCCAGCCCAAGAGGAGGAAGAGATGTGGCTCTGTGTGCCTGTGGCTGGTGTGCCTGGCTGGAGGCAATGCCTTGTCTGTAGCTTTCTGTGTCAGTGTCCTCTTTGTCTATGTGTGTCTGGGATACACGCTGATCTTCACTCCTGATTAAACCTACAAATGGGAAAGTGATGCTTGGAGAAGGCATTGGGCTGGGCTCCAGCAGGACCATCCTGGACTGGCACTGCTGGAAGAGGCAGATGCTTGCAACATCTCTCAGCAAAGCCTGGGAGAATTTTTCATTTGGTATCATAAAACAAGAAAAACTAAATGCCGCACCTAAATTTCAATACACATTTCTTAGCTGTACACTAAGGAGTTAAATATCAAACATGAAGCTACACAGTTACAGGCAGTCAATCTTCAGCAAGATGACTTAAGTTTTTTTCTGAACTTACTGACCTCCCCTCTCCATTGTTTTCTCCGTTCCTTTCTGCCTACAGTTTACTGCCAATACTTAAGATGACCTTAGAGGCTCATTATTTCTCCTAGACCTGGAGTAACTTCTGTGCTAGTAGATAATTTTTGCCCAAAGTTATTTTCTATGGAGTCATCCTGAGATAAGATTTGAGTTTACAAGGAAATTAATCCATCTTAAGCATCCCCATAAGAAACTAAAAATTTATCTTTGTGTTGAGGACAGGGCATCAGTTTTGACCAGCAGTGCATAGCACTTTCTGTCTCCAAGCAGCTTCAGCTATGATTTTGCCTGCAGCTACTATATGTAGATGCTGCTCAGGAGGAAACTTGGAGCTCTGCAGGAGGATAGAATGGTCTCTTTTACAGACTACAGCGTATCATCTGGAGTGATATATTTTCCATGGATTTCTGGGATATTTTGGTGCTTTATTTGCCCCGAGACTGCAGCTATGAATCTGTGTAGTTCCTTAGAGGTGTCAGATTCTCTGAAATGAGATCTTCACTAGTTGCATAGTATCTTAAAAGAGAAGGCTCTTGATTTGGAGTTCAGCAAAGTGCATCTGCATCTATGTAAACTAACTTTACAGTGCCTCAGGTGGACTGCAGCTACTTCACAACACAGCTCTTGACAGGCCAGAGGGAATGGATTCAGTTTCCTAAGGGAGAGGATTACTTGAAAAAAGCAAGGGGAAAATGCAATATTGTGTAGAGCAGTCATGATAGGATATGACAGAGGTGAACAAGCCAATGTATTTTGCAGACAAAGCAAAAGATACCCAGTGATTTTTCTTGTAAGTGTGGGATGGGATGAAGTCTGCTGTTGGAAAGACATTTTCAGACAGCCTGAGCAGAATTTTGGATTAAACACAGGGAATGTACTCTGTAATTGTAGTCTATGTAATTGAAGGTAATGAAGTGTTTGACGCATGTTACCACTCAAAAATGAAAGACATGAAAGGAAGTACTTTCTCAAAATATTACTGTCTTACTACTTTGAAGAAGTAGAGCTTTGTCTCTCTTTTCTCCTCTTTGCAGAAAAGTAACTGGAGGCCTTGACTGGACAAAATTTGCCCAAGAGCCAAAAATCACATAATCACAGAATTATCAAGTCTGGAATACACCTCTGAGATCATCAAGTCCAGCCTATGACCTAACACCACCACATCAACTAGACCTTATGGCAAATAAGTCCAACAGCTTCTTGTCTGCATTAAGAGGAATGGTACAGAACAATAAGGGAGGGGATCCTTCCTTGTTGTTCAGCACTGGTGAGACAAATCTGGAGCCCTGGATCGAGTTCTGGGCTCCCCAGTATATGACAGACATGGACTTACTGGAGTATGGCTTCACTGCAAAGACAGGTTTTGGAGCATCTGTCATGTAGGGAGAGGCTGAGAAAGAGCTAGGACTGCACACCCTGGAGAAAACAAGGATCAGGGAGGGACATATGAACATGTATAGATATCTGCTAAGGGTGGGAATAAAAAAGGTAGAGATGGGTTCTTCTCATCATTGCCCAATGAAAACACAAAAAGTATTTCGCACAAACTGAAATGCAGGAAATTCAATTTAATCATAACCAAGCAAACCCACCCCCTCCCAAAGGGAAAAAAACAAAACAAAACAAAACAAAACAAACACCAGAAACAACCCCCAGAAAAAAACTTTGTTGTTTTGTTGGTTTTGTTTTGTTTTTGTGGTTTTTTTTTTTTGTTTGTTTTTTTTTTTTTTCTCTTTACTGTGATTGAATATTGAAGAATATGCAGTCTTCATCCTTGGAGATACTGAAAACCCATCTGAGCAAAGTCCTGAGCAATCTTCTCTACATAACTCTTCTTTGAGCAAGCAGCCTGGACTAGATGATCTCCAGAGATGCTCCCCAAGCTCAACTATCTTACAGTTCTGTGAAACTGTAACGCCTACATGGCAGCTCTCACCATAGTAGGGATTTTTTAAAGAATCAGTGATTGGTTTCAGAGGGTGATACCTAGCTTCTTGGATACAAGTGAGCAATACCTAACTTTTTTGCCCAGCTATTGTTTTCTGACAGTATACACTTGTTTCTCCATAGTCCAAAAATTTGAGCTTAACCAAGTGTAGGCTAAAGTAAGTTGCATCTGGGGACATTGTTACACAATAAACTGTGAAATATTAATAAGGTTTTTCAACAGTGTATCCCACATCTTTCTCATTTGGAAGCTAAGGGAGTATGAACTGTTAGATGGAGTCAAATTTGGCTAGAACACTGAACTTAAAGGATAGTGTGCAATGATGTAAGATCCAGATGGCAGCTGTCAGTAGAGTATCCTAGATATCAATACTGGGACCTGTAATTTTCAGCATCTTCTTCTGCTCCTGTGAATGAGGGCATGGCATACAGTCTCAGTGAAAGTGTGGATCACACTAAGACAGAGAGAGTGACTGACATGAGAGGTGGTAGAGCTTCTGTTCAGAGTGAGACTGATAAACTCGAAGATTCAGCCAAAAGCCTTCAGGAGTTTCAGCAAGAAGGGCAGAGCTCTGCATCTTGGGTAGAACAATCTTACATGCAAGGGACGCTGAGGATGGACTATAGGTAGTAGTCCTGTTGAAAAGGCCTATGATGAATGCTAGGTCCAATATGAGCCATCACACTCCAAAAAAAGTACACTGTGTGTGCTACTAGTCTGTAAAGTTTATATTACAAGAGAGGTGGCTACTGAAGGTATCATACATCTGTAGTCAACAATGGTGAGGCTGCGTTTGGAGTAATGTGCCTGGTTTTTAGTCCTCCAGTCTCCAGTCAGAGAGGAACGTGGAGAATCTGGAGAGAATCCACTGGTGGATTACAGAGACAGTCAGAGGCCTCTTGAACTACATATATATTATGAGAACATTGCTCTAAATAATGTCTCAGTACATTCTAGGCATTATAAAGGCATCCTTCCATCTGGAAAATTTGAATTCTTCGTGCTGTGGAAGACAAGTCCCAATAATCCACTTTTGTATTATTCATGTATTCTCCTGGTACAATGGAGAAAATTATTGTAGAACAGGCTTCTTGCCTATCTTGGTTTGCTGAGGGCAATGCCATCAGCAGACAACATAATTGTGTTGACAGGCTAGAAGTGAAGCCTAGGAGCAGGGGCAGTTATACATCCTTCTGTAGTTGCCAAAGAGGTTTGAGTGAGACAGGTGAATTCTGAATGGTGTGTAGATCTGGTTTGAGTGAGACAGGTGAATTCTGAATGGTGTGTAGATCTGATGGCCAGGATTGGCAAAGTCACTTAGAGATTGGCAAAGTCACTTAGAGAAAAGAAGGCTCCAAGGTGACCTTATTGTGGCCTTCCAGTATCTGAAGGGGGCCTACAAGAAAGCTGGGGAGGGACTTTTTAGGATATCAGGTAGTGATAGGACTAGGGGGAAGGGAATAAAGCTGGAAGTGGGGAGATTCAGGCTGGACGTGAGGAAGAAGTTCTTACCCATGAGAGTGGTGAGAGCCTGGAATGGGTTGTCCAGGGAGGTGGTTGAGGCCCCATCCCTGGAGGTGTTTAAAGCCAGGCTGGATGAGGCTCTGGCCAGCCTGATGTAGTGTGAGGTGTCCCTGCCCATGGCAGGGGGGTTGGAACTAGGTGATCCTTGTGATTCCTTCCAACCCTGACTGATTCTATGATTCCATGATTTACTGTTATAGAATTGTACTCAAGTGCAACTTGGAGGCAAGAACACTGCTGAAAAGGGTACTTCCTCCCTGGTATAGGGGTAACTTGGAATCATAAACTATTTAATGTGTTCTGATAACAAGAGAAATTAAAAATAATGAACTATTTTATTTGGAAAAAAAACCAACAACAAAACAGAAAACCAAACCAAAAAATAAATGAGGATATTCCATTCCATAAACACTTCAAAGGTAAATGAAGTACAAATAAATGGCTTGAGCTAATCATAGCATAATTCCACATTTAGCTAAGCTTATCCTGGATATTAGAGGACAGAAGATAAGCCCTTAATTTATCATCACAATATGTAAACTAGAAATTCAGTGGAGGCTTCTTAAGTATACAGACTTAGTTTGTTCAAATGTATTCAGTAAATCCAACTGACTGGTACAAACAGAGGTAATATCAAGAAGCTGTGTCAGAAAAGCCTTGTACTTCTGTTTACAGAAAAAGGTTTGACTGTGCCTGGAACTAGATCTAGACTCACAAGTACTAAACAGTTTCTTTTTGTTCTGCACTGCATTCATTTATATCGCTGCAGACAGGTAGTGTGCAATTGAGACATAACACAGATTTTCAGAACTCAAATCTGAACAAGACAAATGTTCCACTGGTAGGGAAAAGAAAACAGTTTTGTACATTTGGTGCAGTATTCTTTGGCCGAAGGTGCACATTGTCAGCTAAACAATCTAGTTTTCTAACAGAGAAGCAAAATGGAGTCTTCACTGACATCACAATATCTGTGTGTAATGCTTCCTGTCACACCTGGCTATCTAAAAAATCTGTTCTATTGTATCTAGCAATGGTCTGGTCTCAGTTACCCAGCTTTTGTCACCTTTTATATCTTGCCATGAAGATGTCAGCATATAGGAAACCCCAGTGTGTACATAACTCTCTCTCTCATCAAATTAAAGCTAAGTCTCCTTCCAAATTAGGAGGTTTAATGGGAGCTCAAAGAAGTGGCCAGAAGTAACAAAATGACTAAGAAATACTTTGTTCAAAAGACTAATTGCAGTTGTGATTCTCTAATACAAAGCAGTTTTCCATGGGGAAATTATACAATTTTTCTGTTCTGAAAGTGCTGTCAGTATCTACCTCAGGTCGATAGTGAGAACAGCTCCAAAAGCTCTGGGCCACTGTTGCCTACCTCCTACTTTAAACATCTGTCTGGTCGAGTGTCCGTAGCAAGCATCTAGCAAGGTATAGGTGTTTGCAAGATTAAAAAACTCTAAAACAAGTGTTTCACTGTGTATAATTTTTCACAAGAAGAGTATAGAGGACAAATACCTTGGAGATGTTTTTCACCTTATTTAGTATGTTTCTCAGAAATGTGATCATGAGCACTGTACAGCAACCTACATTGATGAGATCTGAACAAAATATTAACATGACATGTAACCTTTGCTGTAGGATTATAACCTATTAATAGTTCCAAATCTGTGGGGTTTTTCTCGAAGATGAAAGTGAGTTGTTGAGGTTTTTCCCCCCTGTAAAAAGGCTGAAGAATGGCTTTAAGATTGTTATGCAAATGAGTAACTTCATAATTAACATTTTAGTAAAATGCCTTTAGAACAGTATTGAATTAAATTTATTGGGAAATTCACTGTAATAATGAAAACCAAAAAAGCTTAAGTATTTCTAAGTCTTTAAAGGGTATTGCTGTATCATAACATAAGAAATTAGATATGACAGAAATTTCTAATAAAACTATTAACAATGAGTTTACAAGATTTCTCCAGAAAGTAGTGCTCATATTTTCTTCACAATCCATCAGTCTTGTAAAAATAATCACAACTTAAGTAGGAGAGCTAACAGTCTGTGGAAAAAAAGAAAAGAAGATAGCTATCACTAACTGCTGCAAAAGAATTACATGGAGGCATTTGCAAAAAAGAGTATTAACAGAAAAGCTTGCTTGGCTATATTGCTGTCTGCCAGCCTACATGTGTCATTATAGATGACATTGATTAGTTATGTACTAGCTGCAGTGGAGTTCACTGTTTAAATCTACAACTAAAACAAAATCCAGAAAAATCAATGTATACACAGTATTTAATGTAGTATCATTTTTGGTGAATCTTCATAAGTCTGATTTTTTCTTTTTTTTATATTCCACTAATTAGGGACTTGTTTCTCCCCCCCCTCCCCCCCCCCCCCCCCCCCCCCCCCCCCCCCCCCAACCCTCTCAATCCAGAAGAAGCTGGTTCTGTGTCAGGATAAATTTTAGATAATATTTAAGTCCTTGAAGAATTTGATGACAAATATCTGTAGATCAGTTTGATGACAAGAGATCTTTTCAAGGGAAAGGAGACAGAAAAAAAAGTAGTGCAAAGACTAGAAATAAGTTATTAAAGCTTTTGATGGAGCAAAGTCATTGCAATGAAGAACCTAGTATAAGTGGTTGTAGAGCAGGATGAAGTTATACATGCAGCACCACTGATCTAGGAGGAAAATGAAGAAAAATGCTTCACTTGAAACATTGGTTTAAATTGCCTTGAAGATGCTTGTTATGATATATTGTTATAACTACTTGATGTTTGAGCCAAATGTTTAGTATTAGAGGTCCTCATTACAGAAATCACTGATTACTTCCTGTCATACAACTGTATTATGAAAGATACAACATATAATGTGATTCTCATTAGCTGCAAGCCAACAAAATTATCACAGAGAGAAAATATGCATACTATCTTTGAAGACAGCCTCGGGACAGCCTGAACTGATGTTGAAGAGGAATGAAATTTCTCAGCTTCTCTGGTTTTGTCACCTGCCTAGATAAAATTTCCCTTAGGCACAGCAAGAAAAAAATTAACAAATTGCTACACGGAAAAGCTCAATAATGAAGCAACCTGAGGGCTGTGTTTGTATTGACTGTGGGGTTTTATACTTAATTCCTGTGAAGTCAAGCTGGTCATGGATGAAGCAGCAGAAGCAGCAAACCATATGTTCCAGAACATCCTGATTTTTAACTTCAGCCTTCCCCATCTCTGCTCTCCTTTTTACTTTTCCATTTCTGATGGCAGAAGGAATTTGAACTGTCTTTCTAGAGTATTCCAGTGTTCTTTCTAAGGAGCTCGCCAGGTCAGGTCTGTGCCCAAATCCAAGACAATGAGGGCATTATAGTTATAGGCTTGGCTTCATTCCCATAGATGTTGGCACAGATGATTCTGAGTAGGTCTTGTAAACTAAGACCATTTTTAAAGGCAGTGAAATCTACCAGAATACTTACCTTACAGTCTTCTCTTCCTGATGGCCTTTTTTGGGTACAACTGATGCTGTGAAATCTCTGGCTGTTCCTCTCCTATCATGACAGACTGAGAGTGTTTGGGTTGTTTGACCTGGAGAAGAAACATCTCCAGGGAGACCTCATTGTGGCTTTGCAACAGTTAAAAGGTGTTTACGGGTAAGACGGGAAGAATATTTTTATAGAGTAAAGGATAGGGCAAGAGGTAATGGTTTTAAACTAAAAGAGGGGAGATTCAGACTAGATATAAGGAAAAAAGTTTGTGTTTTTTTTTAAATGAGAGTAGTGAAATTCTGGAATAGGTCACACAGAGGAGCTGTAGATGCTTCATCCCTGGAAATATTCAAGATCAGGTTGGATGAGGCTCTGAGCAACCTGATCTAGTTAAAGATGTCCCTGCTCATTGCAGGGGGTGGGGCTGGACTAGATGATCTTTAAAATCTCTTTCCAACACAAACCATTCTATGGTTCTGTGATCACTTTTCTCAATCTTGTCCCATTGCAAATCTTGTACTGTGTCAAGGGCTTCAGCATGCAGAACCGGATGATCTGGTGTCTGATAAACAAAATCTTGTATATTTCTGGCCTCAGAGTATCATCACTGCAGCATATAATAACAGCTTCTGTTTTTTTTATTTGACCCGTGTTTCTTTTCCTATAATTTGTGATGATAAATCATACTTTATGACTAATACAGTGTTCATTCAGTACTTTGGAATACTTTGAGTCATAAATGATATACTTTTCTGGTTAATACTTTATTATTAATATACTTTTTATGAATTGATATAATCTAGGATATTTGCATTGATTAAGTACTTTATTGAACACCATGCAATCTTTTGGCACCAGCTGACTGTATCCCTGTTGGGTGGAATTTGTTACTCTTATTTCAATCAAGCAATATTCATTACTGTTAGATTAAATTGGTTTCTTGTGAAAGTCCCAGCAAAGTGTATTTCTATTTAAGTATATTTACACTTACTTGAATATATTTTACTATGAAAAATAGCGAGGAAGAATTCTGACTTTATTTTTACCATGATAAGAAGCAAGGTATTTTTGCTGGGCCAGGTGATCATGAAAGAGCGTCCAAGAGTTGCAGAGAAACATCTGTTCCTTTTACTCTCAGGGTGCAAGTATACAAAAAGATAAAGGCTGTCCTAGACCATAGAAAGAAGCTATTGCTAGGCAGGATGAGACCACTGTTCCCGTTCTCCTCCAAGTGGAAGATTGTGTACCTCTTAGTACAGAATAGAGCAACCCCAGAGAGAAACAACACTTGCTTGACATACGCTCCCCATGCCGGAACTTTGCACTCCAACGGACCAGTGGGCTGTACTGTAAAATCTGTCAGCCCATAATCTATAGCAAACCCCTTGCCCACTTGGGTCAGGATGTTGCTGGACATGCTACAGAAAAATCCTCTTAACTGAGCCCTGGTGTTCACAGAATCATAGAATCGTTTAGGCTGATCATCGAGTCTAACCATTAACACTATCAAGTACTTTTCTCTTGTCTTCTCCTTTTCTGTTTTCCATTCCTGTTTATATTTTCCTTTCCCTTTTGTATTTTCCTTTTCTTTTTTAAACATGGGAGAATAATAAGTAATTAATGCTAGGCTGCAACATGACATGATTTCCCTCCAAATCCTAGGGGTCAGCAAAGCAACTTAGACAACTGAGCTTTTGGATAGTTTGAGGGAATATTCATTATAATTTATTTGGGCTGGATATACTGTCTTTTCCAGGGAAGATGAAATCTGAAATGGCTGAAATTTAGATAATCAAGCTTGTAAAATTTTACTAAGTTACCTGCCTTTGCCAGCTAATTTTGAAAGATAAAGTCTTATATTATTTTCAGTATTCCCCCTAGTATTATTAACAGGGGATATATATATATATATAACTAATAATATTGTATTAGTATTCAGTTATACTTTTCAGCCTCAGAACTGTCAAAATGACTAAACTATTTTAAATATGTGAATCATTTCCTAATGATCTCAAAGCATAGAGCACAGTAATTAAAATTCAAAATTTCTATAACTTCCAAAAAATGCAGTGAATGTGCTTAATAAACCTGTCTTTTTAGGAAGAGCCAACTTTGCCTGAATTTATTATAAGGGTAATTCAGGCTATCTTTTTCCTTTTTTCTTATTTTTCTTTTTTAATTTTTATTTTATTTCTTTGTTTGTTTTCTTTAATGAAAAATGGGTAGTATAAAAAACTGTTATGAGGCATGCAGTAACATTCACAGAAGTTAGAAGGACATTTCCTGTGATGAATTTACCTTGGTTAAATATTTACTAATACATTGCTAGAGAAAGTACACACAGGAATTGCTTTCTCTAGCAAAGAAAAAGCTGTATCTTTCTGAAAGTATACCTTTCATACCTGGGAAGAGTCCTGTGGGATAAGGCCCTGGATGGAAGGGGTGCCTCAAGAAAGCTGGTTAATATTCAAGGATCACCTCCTCTGAGCTTAAGAGAGCTCCTTCCCAATGAATAAAAAGTCAGACAAGAATGCCAAGACGCCTGTGTGGAAGCATACACAGGGTAGAAGCTAAGAGGAGTGACCTGTGAGGAATACAGAAACTGTCTGAGAATCCAAAGATGAACTTAGGAAAACTAAAGCCCAAGTGGATTGAATCTGGACAGAAATGACAAAGACAACAAAAAGAGCTTGTGTAAGAAAATAGATAAGGGAAAATGTGGTCCCATTGCTCAACAAGACAAGTGATCTGGTTGTTTGGAAAAGGCTGTGGTACTAAATGCCTCCTTCTCTTCAGCCTTCACTGCCAAGACTGGCCTTCAGATGTACCAGGTCTCAGAGACCAGAGGGAAAGTGTGAAGTGAAGAAGACAGTGTTGAGAAGATCCTTCTTGTTGGAAAAGGATCAGGTCACTGGACATACATAAGCCCATGGGCTCTGATGGGATGTGGCCATGAGTGCTAAGGAAGCTGGCAAATATTGCCAGCCCACTCTCAATGACCTTTGATCAATCATGGCAACAGGGAGAAGCACCTGACGAATGAGGACAGTAAATGTAACTCCTATTCTCAAAAAGGACACAAGAAGAAGGACCAAGGAACTACAGGTCAGTCAAGCACATTAAGGACAAAAGAATCATCAAGAGTATTCAGCATGTCTTCACGAAGAGGAAGTCGTATTTAACAAACTTGATAAATTTCTGTGAGGAAAAGACTGTCCTGGTCCACAAGGGGAGAGCAACACACGTCGTTTACCCAGACTGCAGGAAGGCCTTTTGAGAGTGATATGATCTTCATATGCAAGAGATGTGTAGCACTTCATGGTACACTATTTTTTTCCTCAGGAGATACAGTTTAAGTAAATGCCACATTTACTCAGTTGTGTTTTTGCAAGACACAGATATGTACAATATGTTCTCAGACATGCTCAGAGACAACTGTCACAGGCATCTTAAGCATTTTTTTCTTCAGACTGCGCAAACTGAAGAGACATTAATGTGGGTTACCTACTGCAATAGCTGAGGGTAGATCTCACACAAAATCTTCATTTTCTGTCTTTGAAATTAATCCTAGTACTTAAAAAAACTCATTCAAGAAGAATAAAATGCACTTGATCTGTGTCCAAAAGCTGAATAACTAGGATTTTCAAAAGTGAGAAAGGAATAAAATATATTTTCAGCTATAATTTTGTGCCTAGGAGAATTGGAATAAGGAAAGTAGGGTGAAATTTAGTATCCTCTGAAGATCCTTAGTTCCCTTCTTTTCCTACAAAGGATCATTATGGTGATCATCCTCGGACACGAGCAGAATTCCTAAATTAAATAAATCTTATGAGTATATCCAAAAGAGCTGTCTAGACCGCCTGTTCTTTCCTGCTTCCTGAAGCTGCTATAATTTTACTATGATACTAAAGTCTTATTGCAGCATTGTGTGTTGGAAGTTGTGGGCACAGTTATTCTCCAAAGCTCTGTTGCTCACTTTCCACAGTAACCAGTGTGAGAAAGATGTCATAAATGTTCCATAATTTCATTTTATTTTTTCTGGCAGTCACTGGGACTACATTTCTATTTCCTTACCTTTCTATATAGTTGAAAATGACAACACTTCTGCTGCATATGAAATCTTAACTAAAAAAAAAAAAAAAAAAAGCAGCATATATCTATTTGTTTCAAGATCTGCTGGTGTATTTTTATTAGTATTTAAGAGAAATAAAACCTATTGGGCAGATGTTTCTGGAAGAGTCTACCTGTTGATTATCAACAATTGGATAAAAATATGAAAGCTAAAATTGTAGAGAAGGAAACTTTCTGAACAGTTTTTGTTTGAATGGAAGCTGAAGTGGTCTTAACTGCTGACTCCCAGATTTCTTTCTGCCCCATGTAACAAACAAGACATATAAGAGGAAATCACTACTATGAAACTTGATAAAATAGTTAAAATAACTATAAATTTGCTTTTCTCTAACACCAAACAAAGGCTTTCCAAGAATAAGCAAATAATTTTATCCTCAAAATTATTGACTTTCATTGTTTGGTTATAAAGTCTATATGTAAACCTAATTTATCTCTAAAGGTTTAATCAAATAATATCCTGAGCTTTAGGGAAAAATAAAATCTTTGACAGATAATCTTTGGGGAAAGAGGAATATCTGACATCTTGTGACTTAAAAACTTAACTGCGTGGTTTTAATTGAATAAGAAAGCAAAGCAAGGAAAACAATTAACACTTTTATCTTTATTTCCCTGTTCAAATATTCAGAGCAAAGACCAGTGGGATTGTCAGATCTATGAAAATGTCTGAAGAAATTAAAAGCACTAATTTTTTTTTTTGCAACTATCTTTCTGCAACTCTATCTCCTAAACACCTCTTATTTTATCCCTATGCACCCAGTTTATGGAAGGTGAGCTCAAGGACAGAAGAAGCATGACTAAAGTAACATTAAGTCAATGATTCATCACAGTTACAAAGGCTTGCCTTATTAAATGGACCTGTCTATCAGCTAAGGTGGGGCAAACAGGAAAAACTATTTTCCTCTTGTTGGTATCTTACTGCAAAGTGGGGGGAATATAAATAAAACCATAACTGAGGTAGCATATGCAGTATATTGAATCATACCATAGACAAACACTCAGATATGAAATATACTGCAGGTATTTATGTAAAAGGGAATACTTTTATTTCTGTAAAAAGGTATAAAATTTGCTGCAGATTTGCTGCAGATTAATCCTTCTGGTTCACAATTGGGTTTTGTATTTTTAATATTACTTCATTTATTTCAGGAGTTTCACAATTACACTCTGTTTTCTTTAGTCAATAAAATAAATCCGTTGAGTGTATTGTTGGGCACTCTGCAGTTGGACTCAGAAATGTGCTACAAACCAAACATTAATCATCACATTTTTTTCAGGCACATAAAATATTGTTCCTAATAAAAATGAATTAATAAACCACATTGTTGTCATATTTTCATTCAATGTCTTTCTGTTCCTATAAATCCTGCACAAAATCCTCTTTCTGCTGAAGTTGTTCAGAGTTTGCCACTAAAATTTTGAAACAAACTGATCTTGAGTTTACAGGATCTGACCCTGACCTGTAGAGACAGTTTGGGATAGGATAACTGGGAATGAAAGAAAACAGGAAAGAGAAAAGTTCTGAGTTCTTAGATCAGGACTCTGATTTTACCTAGCATTTACACTTATGTATCACCTTTCCCTTATTTTTCTCTGTAATAAACACTGGTTTTTGTTTCAGTCTTTTACTCCCCCTGCACCCACTGAATGTTTGTATAACAGAAAATATATGCTGTTCCTTGGAAAGAAAATGTTTCATTCCCTGCAGCTACTAACAATTTACTTTTCTCAGAGTCAGAATGCAAACATTCTGCTTCTGTTTTTCTTCACCTCAGATCATCTCAGCAGTGCTTTATTCTGCTGGAAGGACATTTTGAAGACAGGTGAAAATATAGCAAAGTATCCTTGCTAAAATAGCTCAGTTCTGAGCTGACATGACCAACGTGGTTATGTGCCTTGAAATCAGTCTTCAGAGGCTTTCTCTTGCTCTCATAGCATTTAAAGGTACAGATTGAAGGTAAAGGCCAGTATTTTGCTCACACAACCAGACAGCCTCCCTGTCTCTCCTTTATCTCTGAAAAATGCCCATTAAGTACATGCATCCAATTAAATATTTAAAACTCACTCCTTCTCAGTTTAGGTTTATTTCTCATATATTAGAGCAAAAGCTGACAAATGCAAATATATTCTTCTGCTCTAATTACATTTCAGTTAATAAAATCTCACATGGATTAACTCCAGTGCCTTCTCCCAGTTCCTGTAAAAGCATCCTTACCAATTAAGCATCAAATTAATAAAATTCATTTTTATGTCTGAAAACCTTTTAGTTCAAATAGCTGGGGATTGTTTCAAGTCTTCAAGGCCTAAAACCATATGAAAGAAGACAGACCATGATAAGGGTTGGAAGGGACATCTGGACATCATCTTAGTTCAACCTGCTCTGCTAAAGCAGGGGCAGCTAGAGGACATTGCATAGGATCATGTCCAGGAAAAAAGTGAATATCTCCAGAGAGGGACACTCCACAACCTCTCTGGACAGCCTGTTCCAGCACTTTGTTACCTTAAAATCAAAGACTTTTTTTTTCCTGATGTTCAGATAAAACTCCCTCTGTTCTAGTTTGTGCCCATTTCCCTTTCTCCTGTCCCTGGGCATCATTGAAAGGAGTCTGGCCTGCTCATCTTGACATCTGCCCTTTAGTTATTTAAAAGCACTGTCAGAATCCTCTCTGTCTTCTCTACGTTAAACAGCCTCAGGTCTCTTAGTCTTTCCTTATAAGAGAGATGCTCCAGTCTGCTCCTCATCTCTGTAGCCCTCTGGTGGACTCTCTCCAGCAGTTCTTTGTGTCTTTTGAACTGAGGAGCCCAGAACTGGATGTAGTTCTCCAGCTATGGCCTCACTAGGGCAGAGTAGAGGGGAAGAAGAACCTGGACCTGCTGACCATACTCTTCTTAATGCACACCAGGAAACCATTATCTTTCTTGGCTATGAGAGTACATTGCTGGCTCATGGTTAGCTTGTGCACCAAGACTGTAATAAAAATGTATACTTTAATATATTTTATAATGAATATTTCCTGGCAGTGGTATCTTCAAACACCACTGTAACTTATTTACAAAATGTATTCACAGGTCCAATTATTTGGCTGCGGCTTTACACTGCACATATAAAGACAGTTAAATGATTTAAGCAAAGATCTAAAGTTTCCAATACAGCGATTCAAATTGGAAATGCAGGTGCTGTGATCTGTGGCTTTCTCACAAATGGGATTCCATGGCAGATTGGCTGGGTGCTCACGACATGCTCCTCAGTCTGGTATCTTCCCAGGTGCTGTGGCTATGATTCGAGCAGTCCTTGGCTCAGAGAGGGCTAAGGGGCCTCTCCCTCGTGTGCTCTATCACTGGGCTGCAGCCTCTTCTGGGATTCAATTCCCTCAGAGGTTTTCCCCTTTCTGCCTCGGTCCAGGTGCAAGGCCTGGGTGAAGTTGTTGGTCTGCTAGAGCAGATTCTTCAGCTGCTGCTCGGGCAGTATTTGGCTCTTGTTGCTGTCTGGGTGAGAACAAGGCAAGTTGCCTGACTTCTTGGCTGGTTTAAATACTGCCCCAAGACAATTAATGCCCTTTGGTATCACAGAACCCTGATAACTGGACCTATGGGATGGGGCATATCCAAACGTGGCCAGGGGCACACACAGTTCACAGCTGTGCTACAAAGTTAATGACACATGGTACATGTCTATCTGGACCCCAGGAAGTGTCCAGGTTTGCACATTCACAGGTGCTTGCAATGTTAATCACACATGCTATACGTTTACCTTGGCCATCTGGACCCCAGGTTAGCACATTTGGAGATGTTTTGTCTGGGTTAGAGAATATTTGGGGGTTTGACCCTTCAGGACAAGGACTCCCAGAGCTCTTTTCCAGCAGGTCAACCCCTAACCTGTTTTGGTACATGAGATTATTCCTCTCCAGGTGCTGGACTCTGCACTTGCCCTTATTTAATTTCATTAGATTCCTCAAAGTTTTCAAAAGCCCTCAATACAATTAAAGAAATAAAGTGATTGGTGTATGTATTTCAAAAGTGCTTGTGTGAAAACATTACTAGAAAAAGTGACATCAGCATATTTTCCCCATTTGCTGTGTAAGAAGAATTAGAAAGCATAAAAGTGGCTGAATCATTTGAAAGTCATTCAGATCCTTAGTAAAGGCATGAATCACAGAGTTTAATTTACAAAGTCTGCAAATTCCGTCATTCTTTTACTTTGTGTCAGATAATCCTCTCCCCAGATACATAATTCTGCTTACAGTACATTTTGATGAAATAATTGAGAACAGGCAAAGAAATTTAACCAGCACAGCAGATTCACTTTCCTAATTTAATTACCTTTTACCTTTATCCCTAGCTAAGTTTTTGCTGAATATTGGATCAACAGAAAAGTAAAATTTAAAGATAATTGAAACTTTTAAAATTAAAAAAGAAGAAAGAAATGGTTGTAAAATACCTCATCATCAATTCCCAGCACATTTTTGTACAGGGACCTGTACACTAGTAAAATACTTCAGTCTTGCAATTTGTTATATTTGTAGGCACCTAGGAAACCAGGTAGGCTATTTTTGAGATTAATTTCATTATGATGAACTAATTTGAACTCAGTCATCTTTGACTCATAAGTATTTAAATCCATGATAGCTATTTCAGCACTGGTTTTTAAGGCATCTTGTTAGATGCTTCAAGAACCTAAAATCATATATTAAGCCACACTTATTAAGGGAAGTAATTACAGGTATGGAATTTCTGCAAATTGCCAGAAAAAAAATCATATAGCATGACTACATATTTGGAAAAAAGCCTAGCAACCAGACCAATTATTAAAGGCAAAAATAATGGGTAAAGCAAAGTTCTGCTTTATGATTATAGCAATTATAAAATGTTTTATTATAATACACTCAACTTTTATAGAACCTTGTTTACTAATGAAGGGTATGCTGCATTACAAGGTCTTCTAT